>NW_027014552.1:0-42459 GCF_036934945.1 Oncorhynchus masou masou | reverse complement strand
ATGAAATACAAATGGTATAGAGGGAAATAGTCCTATAATTCCTATAATAACTACAACCTAAAACTTCTTACCTGGGAATATTGAAGACTCATGTTGAAAGGAACCACCAGCTTTCATATGTTCTCATGTTCTGAGCAAGGAACTTAAACGTTAGCTTTCGTACATAGCACATATTGCACTTTTACTTTCTTCTCCAACACTTTGTTTTTGCATTATTTAAACCAAATTGAACATGTTTCATTATTTATTTGAGGCTAAATTGATTTTATTGATGTATTATATTAAGTTAAAATAAGTGTTCATTCAGTATTGTTGTAATTGTCATTATTACAAATAAAATAAAATGAATACAAATATATATATATTTTTTTATATTTTTTATCGTCCGATTAATCGGTATCGGCGTTGAAAAAATCATATACGGTCAACCTCTAGTTGAGATGTGTCTGTTACATTTATTTGGGCTGCAATCTGAGGTGCAGTTAACTCTAATTAACTTATCCTCTGCAGCAGAGGTAACTCTGGGCCTTCCTTTCCTGTGGCGGTCCTCATGAGAGCCAGTTTCATCATAGAGCTGGATGGTTTTTTGCGACTAATGATGGACTCTTTCTCTGTTTATTTGAGCTGTTCTTGCCATAATATGGACTTGTTCTTTAACCAAATAGGGCTATCTTCTGTATTCCAACCCTACCATGTCACAACACAACTGATCGGCTCAAACGAATTAAGATGGAAAGAAATTCCACAAATTAACTTAACAAGGCACACCTGTTAATTGAAATGCATTCCAGGTGACTACCTCATGAAGCTGGTTGAGAGAATGCCTAGAGTGAGCAAAGCTGTCATGAAGGAAAAGGGTGCTACTTTGCAGAATCTTATATTTTGGTTTGTTTAACACTTTTTTTTGGTTACTACATGATTCCATATGTGTTATTTCATGGTTTTGATGTCTTCACTATTATTCTACAATGTTGACAATAGTAAAAATAAAGAAAACCCCCTGAATGAGATGTGTCCAAACTTTTGACTGTACATCCCTACACAGACATCCACACTCTCAAACAATGTATACTGAGTTGACCATGCCCCGAATGGAGTGCGTGTGATTGACTGGTGTGTCCTGCTCTCTGATTGGTTCCTGTGTATGATTGACAGGAAGTTTGGCCGGGACCTGAGAGTGTGTCCAGCGGTCTCAGGAAGCTGAAACGCCTGTCCCACGCCTTGATGATGTCATAGGGAGAGACGACCGGTGAGGGAGACATTTTATTCATACAGATACCGTTCTGTTACAGTGTTTTACTCACTATATTTACACTAGTATTTATATAGGGCAATGAGAGGGGACTATGTAGTGAGAGGTTAGTTTTGTTAGGCTGGGGAGCAGGACAGAGGACTATGTAGTGAGAGGTTAGTTTTGTTAGACGGGGAGCAGGACAGAGGACTATGTAGTGAGAGGTTAGTTTTGTTAGACGGGGAGCAGGACAGAGGACTATGTAGTGAGAGGTTTAGTGAGATTAGGACGGGGAGCAGGACAGAGTTTTGGAGCAGGACGGGGAGCAGGACAGAGGACTATGTAGTGAGAGGTTAGTTTTGTTAGGACGGGGAGCAGGACAGAGGACTATGTAGTGAGAGGTTAGTTTTGTTAGACGGGGAGCAGGACAGAGGACTATGTAGTGAGAGGTCAGTTTTGTTAGGTTGGGAGCAGGACAGAGGACTATGTAGTGAGAGGTTTGGCTGGGGAGCAGGACAGAGGACTATGTAGTGAGAGGTTAGTGGCTGGGGAGCAGGACAGAGAGTATGTAGTGAGAGGTTAGTTTTGTTAGGACGGGGAGCAGGACAGAGGACTATGTAGTGAGATTAGGACGGGGAGATGGGAGCAAATCTGGCTCAGATATGCTTTTCCTGTTCTGGGGCCCTGAGGAGGGGCTCTGTCTAACGGTCGCTCCTAAAACCTCCAGCTGCTCTTCCTGCCCGCTCAGATTCAAATTGGGCTTGTGATATGTGGATGAGGAGGAGGACTGGAAGGGGGTGATGTGGGGGCGGTTGGAGAGGACAGGGGGAGTCAGAGCTCTATAGTTGGACTTGTTTTAGGGGAGGAGGGTGTGTGTGTGTGAGACTACGCAGGCCAGTCAAATTTCCGCCCTGCTAGAGCTGCCCCGGTCAACTGTAAGTGCTGTTATTGTGAAGTGGAAACGCCTAGGAGCTCACAGAATGCCAGAGCTGAAGAATTCGCTATGACAGCCAATTAATATCTAGTATAACTTTTGATTTCACCCCCATCTCAAAAAGATATATATTTTTTTACAGTTTCCAATGTTTCTTCTCTTTTTCGGCCATGAAGTGCGCACCGCAAAAGGGATTTCTGTCCTCGTTATGAAATTAACTTTACCCTCTATTTCTAAACAATAAACAACATAAAACGCTGATTGTTTAAAGCAAAACTACCAAAACTATTGCTGATGGTGAACCTGAACAATCCAAATAGAATCGGTTGTAGTTTTCAACAGGTATAGCCAGATGAATGGTCGACAGTAGCTGACTTTGACTCCAGTAAAACACCATTTTCAACATCTCCATAGGGAACAATAACATAACAAATCACATAGGTTGACACTCAACTAATTAAAGCTAATAATCACGGTCGACCATTTTATCATTTGAAGACCATCATTCCACTATTACTGCAGATACATGGTGGATATTTTCTGAAATTACAATGCAACATGCTACGTTGCTACATGCTACGCATAGCACCTATAATTTAGAATGAAAATTAATATGTTAGTGTATCGATTCGTTCTCCCACCAAACCGTTTCAAAATAAAACGTATCGTTCCTGTATCGAGAGCCAATGTATCTAATTGTCTAGAAAAGAGACATGTACATCCCTAATGAACACTGAAGTTGACATGAACATTTTTGTCATTTCAGTAGGATTTTTGTTATGAACTGGGATATTGGATTTATAAACATGAAGAACTTTATCGGTCATTTTTTTTGATGAATTGTATCAGATTTTAAGACTTGTTCAAACAATGAAATTAGGTCCAACAACTAAGTCAGACTTTATCAGTGAAAACCTAGGAGTCTCTGTCTGTCTGCTTCCAGGGCCCAGTTATCTATTTGATTTCGCCTATCGGATAGGATTAAATGCATAGAAATAGAATGGACAGAACATGTATCATTGACTTGAATGGGGACTCCTGTTCTGCATGTTATATTTCTTTGTATTTTAATCCTATCCGATAGCTGAAGTCCAGATAACTGGACAGCTGGTACTGTAAAGGTATATCAGCTGGGACTGTAAAGGTATATCAGCTGGGACTGTAAAGGTATAGCAGCTGGGACTGTAAAGGTATATCAGCTGGGACTGTAAAGGTATAGCAGCTGGGACTGTAAAGGTATAGCAGCTGGGACTGTAAAGGTATATCAGCTGGGACTGTAAAGGTATAGCAGCTGGGACTGTAAATGTATATCAGCTGGGACTGTAAAGGTATAGCAGCTGGGACTGTAAAGGTATATCAGCTGGGACTGTAAATGTATATCAGCTGGGACTGTAAAGGTATATCAGCTGGGACTGTAAAGGTATATCAGCTGGGACTGTAAAGGTATATCAGCTGGGACTGTAAAGGTATATCAGCTGGGACTGTAAAGGTATAGCAGCTGGGACTGTAAAGGTATATCAGCTGGGACTGTAAAGGTATATCAGCTGGGACTGTAAATGTATAACAGCTGGGACTGTAAAGGTATAACAGCTGGGACTGTAAAGGTATATCAGCTGGGACTGTAAAGGTATATCAGCTGGGACTAAAGGTATATCAGCTGGGACTGTAAAGGTACATCAGCTGGGACTAAAGGTATATCAGCTGGGACTGTAAATGTATATCAGCTGGGACTGTAAATGTATATCAGCTGGGACTGTAAAGGTATATCAGCTGGGACTGAAAGGTATATCAGCTGGGACTGTAAAGGTATATCAGCTGGGACTGTAAATATATATCAGCTGGGACTGTAAATGTATAGCAGCTGGGACTGTAAATGTATATCAGCTGGGACTGTAAATGTATATCAGCTGGGACTGTAAAGGTATAGCAGCTGGGACTGTAAAGGTATAACAGCTGGGACTGTAAAGGTATAGCAGCTGGGACTGTAAAGGTACATCAGCTGGGACTAAAGGTATATCAGCTGGGACTGTAAAGGTATATCAGCTGGGACTGTAAAGGTATATCAGCTGGGACTGTAAAGGTACATCAGCTGGGACTGTAAAGGTATATCAGCTGGGACTGTAAAGGTACATCAGCTGGGACTGTAAAGGTACATCAGCTGGGACTAAAGGTATATCAGCTGGGACTGTAAAGGTATATCAGCTGGGACTTAAAGGTATATCAGCTGGGACTGTAAAGGTATATCAGCTGGGACTGTAAAGGTATATCAGCTGGGACTGTAAAGGTACATCAGCTGGGACTGTAAAGGTATATCAGCTGGGACTGTAAAGGTATATCAGCTGGGACTGTAAAGGTATATCAGCTGGGACTGTAAAGGTATATCAGCTGGGACTGTAAAGGTATAGCAGCTGGGACTGTAAAGGTATATCAGCTGGGACTGTAAAGGTATATCAGCTGGGACTGTAAAGGTATATCAGCTGGGACTGTAAAGGTATATCAGCTGGGACTGTAAAGGTATATCAGCTGGGACTGTAAAGGTATATCAGCTGGGACTGTAAAGGTATATCAGCTGGGACTGTAAAGGTATATCAGCTGGGACTGTAAAGGTACATCAGCTGGGACTAAAGGTATATCAGCTGGGACTGTAAAGGTATATCAGCTGGGACTGTAAAGGTATATCAGCTGGGACTGTAAAGGTATATCAGCTGGGACTGTAAAGGTATATCAGCTGGGACTGTAAAGGTATATCAGCTGGGACTGTAAAGGTATATCAGCTGGGACTGTAAAGGTATATCAGCTGGGACTGTAAAGGTATATCAGCTGGGACTGTAAAGGTATATCAGCTGGGACTGTAAAGGTATATCAGCTGGGACTGTAAAGGTATATCAGCTGGGACTGTAAAGGTATATCAGCTGGGACTGTAAAGGTATATCAGCTGGGACTGTAAAGGTATAGCAGCTGGGACTGTAAAGGTATATCAGCTGGGACTGTAAAGGTATATCAGCTGGGACTGTAAAGGTATATCAGCTGGGACTGTAAAGGTACATCAGCTGGGACTGTAAATGTATATCAGTTGGGACTGTAAAGGTATATCAGCTGGGACTGTAAAGGTATATCAGCTGGGACTGTAAAGGTATATCAGCTGGGACTGTAAAGGTATATCAGCTGGGACTGAAAGGTATATCAGCTGGGACTGTAAAGGTATATCAGCTGGGACTGTAAAGGTACATCAGCTGGGACTGTAAAGGTATAGCAGCTGGGACTGTAAAGGTATATCAGCTGGGACTGTAAAGGTATAGCAGCTGGGACTGTAAAGGTACATCAGCTGGGACTAAAGGTATATCAGCTGGGACTGTAAAGGTATATAAGCTGGGACTGTAAAGGTATATCAGCTGGGACTAAAGGTATATCAGCTGGGACTGTAAAGGTATATCAGCTGGGACTGTAAAGGTATATAAGCTGGGACTGTAAAGGTATATCAGCTGGGACTGTAAAGGTATATGAGCTGGGACTGTAAAGGTACATCAGCTGGGACTGTAAAGGTATATAAGCTGGGACTGTAAAGGTACATCAGCTGGTACTGTAAAGGTATATAAGCTGGGACTGTAAAGGTATATCAGCTGGGACTGTAAAGGTATATAAGCTGGGACTAAAGGTACATCAGCTGGTACTGTAAAGGTATATAAGCTGGGACTGTAAAGGTATATAAGCTGGGACTGTAAAGGTACATCAGCTGGGACTGTAAAGGTATATCAGCTGGGACTGTAAAGGTATATCAGCTGGGACTGTAAAGGTATATCAGCTGGGACTGTAAAGGTATATCAGCTGGGACTGTAAAGGTATATAAGCTGGGACTAAAGGTATATCAGCTGGGACTGTAAAGGTACATCAGCTGGGACTAAAGGTATATAAGCTGGGACTGTAAAGGTATATCAGCTGGGACTAAAGGTATATCAGCTGGGACTGTAAAGGTACATCAGCTGGGACTAAAGGTATATCAGCTGGGACTGTAAAGGTACATCAGCTGGGACTAAAGGTATATCAGCTGGGACTGTAAAGGTACATCAGCTGGGACTAAAGGTATATCAGCTGGGACTGTAAAGGTATATCAGCTGGGACTAAAGGTATATCAGCTGGGACTAAAGGTATATCAGCTGGGACTGTAAAGGTATATCAGCTGGGACTGTAAAGGTATATCAGCTGGGACTGTAAAGGTATATCAGCTGGGACTGTAAAGGTATATCAGCTGGGACTGTAAAGGTATATCAGCTGGGACTGTAAAGGTATATCAGCTGGGACTGTAAAGGTATAGCAGCTGGGACTGTAAAGGTATATCCCTATCTGTTGTTAACCCTGTTGTTTTTCATCCTGCAGAAGAACCTTCAACTACTCTCTAATTGCAGAGTGAATATGCAGGTAACCACGTTTACACTCGCTAACTGTCTCACCTAACACTCTATTACTGAACTTCTGCTGGTACTGGGCCATCTGCCCCTGACTGAATGGGAGAGTTGACCTCGTGGCTGATTGGTTGGCTGACTGACTGACTTGACTGCATGGGAGAGTTGACCTCGTGGCTGATTGGCTGACTGACTTGACTGCATGGGAGAGTTGACCTCGTGGCTGATTGGCTGACTGACTGACTGACTTGACTGCATGAGAGAGTTGACCTCGTGGCTGATTGGTTGGCTGACTGACTGACTTGACTGCATGGGAGAGTTGACCTCGTGGCTGATTGGTTGGCTGACTGACTGACTTGACTGCATGGGAGAGTTGACCTCGTGGCTGATTGGTTGGCTGACTGACTTGACTGCATGAGAGAGTTGACCTCGTGGCTGATTGGTTTGACTGATGACGACTGACTGACTGACGACTTGACTACGTGGAAGTTGACCTGGTAGCCCTGACTGACCACGACTGACGGCTTGACTGCATGGGAGAGTTGACATAATGGCTGATTGGCAATGACTTATTTTTGCTGGGAGAGGTAGACATAGTGGCTGCATGACATTGCATGGTGCTGTCCATCTAAAAGCCTAAAAGATACTCAGACCGGTGGGCTTCCATTCAGACACAACAACAACAGACTGATACTCAGACACACAATAGCTACAGATGGTCTTGACAAAGCTTGATTCTGATTCCCTCTCCTTCTCCAGAAGTGATGATTGTTCACACCCACTCTAAAAAGCATTGGATTGGTGCAAGAAGGAGGCGGGGTCCTATAAAATAGAACAAGGAAAGAATCACGAATCCAGACATTTAAAACGGAATTCAAAATACATTAAATGAATAAGTTAATTATATTCCTGCAACTTCCTGAAGAGGCGCAGGAATGTCCACTTAGCTGTTAGCGATGATGATAAGTCTTCTGGTAGATGGAAGCCTTTCTCAAATAAAAACTAAATGAAGTGTCAACTACAAAGTAGCCTATGACTATCTGGCAGAATGCTGATAGAATTATTTTCATTCATCCAGTGGCCATTTTGTTTGAAAACTGATGTGGGAAAATCCCTCACAAACTCTGGAATCAGATGAGCACCACAGAAATATTGCTAACCAAACAATGTGCTGGTGCATGCACACTAACCACACCCACAAATACAGAGGTTTCCAAGACCTCACAGTGATCTCCTGTTGTGGTTTAATCATTGTTGTGGACTTACAACATCCAGTTTTGTTGTTTTTCTATTTAAAAAAATAGTGTTTTTGAGAGTGAAAACCTGAAAAGAACTGTGGAAACCTGGAAAAACTAAATGTAGAAAATACTAAAAAACGGAATCAGGAAAAGATGTAAACGATTTTTAAGAAGGTCCTACTGGAGGAGGTTCCTCCATATGTCCCTGAGGAAAGAACACGTATACAACTCTAGAGCGGGAATTAGAACCTGTCCCTGGAAAAGTCAGGAGTCTGTCTGGAACGCAGCCACAAGAGGTCAGAGGGCAGTGTCATGACGTCAGATAACTAAGAGCCTCATTGTGACCAGTGGACAGTATGTGACGCTGATGTGAATTTACCCTAAAAAACACAGTGAATGAATGGATGGCTCACATTGTTTAACTGACACAAAGACTGCTGCTATCAACCAAACACTCCTCCTTCTCTTTTCCCTCTCACCTCAGTCCCACACATGGTATGGAGGAACAGGGAGGTTAGTTTGTGGGAGATGAGCTGCTCCTCCTTCACAGAGCCAAACGCCTCCTACCAGCTCAGTCTCGTCAGAGTTAGGCAGTGATCCATAATTTCATTCAAGCGTCAAATTGCAAAGTTTTTAAAAATATTGAGTTTAGGCATTTAACTCAAATTTGTAAGATTTAGGGTTAAGTTCAGGCTGGTTTCCCCCTCAGCTCCCAACGTCCTCAGACATAGATGGGTTAAGTTCAGGCTGGTTTCCACCCTCAGCTCCCAACGTCCTCAGACATAGATGGGTTAAGTTCAGGCTGGTTTCCCCCTCAGCTCCCGACGTCCTCAGACATAGATGGGTTAAGTTCAGGCTGGTTTCCCCTCAGCTCCCAACGTCCTCAGACATAGATGGGTTAAGTTCAGGCTGGTTTCCACCCTCAGCTCCCAACGTCCTCAGACATAGATGGGTTAAGTTCAGGCTGGTTTCCACCCTCAGCTCCCAACGTCCTCAGACATAGATGGGTTAAGTTCAGGCTGGTTTCCCCCTCAGCTCCCAACGTCCTCAGACATAGATGGGTTAAGTTCAGGCTGGTTTCCCCTCAGACATAGATGGGTTAAGTTCAGGCTGGTTTCCACCCTCAGACATAGATGGGTTAAGTTCAGGCTGGTTTCCACCCTCAGCTCCCAACGTCCTCAGACATAGATGGGTTAAGTTCAGGCTGGTTTCCCCTCAGCTCCCAGACGTCCTCAGACATAGATGGGTTAAGTTCAGGCTGGTTTCCCCTCAGACATAGATGGGTTAAGTTCAGGCTGGTTTCCACCCTCAGCTCCCAACGTCCTCAGACATAGATGGGTTAAGTTCAGGCTGGTTTCCACCCTCAGCTCCCAACGTCCTCAGACATAGATGGGTTAAGTTCAGGCTGGTTTCCCCTCAGCTCCCAACGTCCTCAGACATAGATGGGTTAAGTTCAGACTGGTTTCCCCCTCAGACATAGATGGGTTAAGTTCAGGCTGGTTTCCACCCTCAGACATAGATGGGTTAAGTTCAGGCTGGTTTCCACCCTCAGCTCCCAACGTCCTCAGACATAGATGGGTTAAGTTCAGGCTGGTTTCCACCCTCAGCTCCCAACGTCCTCAGACATAGATGGGTTAAGTTCAGGCTGGTTTCCCCCTCAGACATAGATGGGTTAAGTTCAGGCTGGTTTCCACCCTCAGACATAGATGGGTTAAGTTCAGGCTGGTTTCCCCTCAGCTCCCAACGTCCTCAGACATAGATGGGTTAAGTTCAGGCTGGTTTCCCCCTCAGACATAGATGGACGTTGGATACTGACTGGTATCACGGGGGCCTGGTTCACCTTGCAGTCCTCAAGCCACACTGAACCCCACATACCTTCCTGTTACAGTGTGTTGGTGTGAGGAATATGTATCTTTCCATATTCTAGATGTACAGTTGCAGCCAATAGATTGGCATCCTTGCAACTTCTCTTAAATAATTCCCTTCTTCTTCTCTTAAGTTAACGTTTGAAATTGGTCTCCACACCTTTTTGTTATTGGATTGTCAACATTGCAGAACATATGTTATTTTGTTGCTAGTACTTGTTTTTGCACAGCTTTTTGTTCCAGATAACTGCAGACAAATGTTTCTTCTTCCATCAATGAGCTTGCTGCACTATTCTACTGGCGATTTGACCTTCAGAAAATAACGGATCTAGTTATTCAATGCCCTCCACCAACTGCTGTTTGGATCTCTCCCCCAGGGAAGTGGATGTGATTCTGGACTCTTCACTTCTCCAGAACAGTCCAGCGTTTTCTTCTTGAACCATTCCAGGGTGCTTCTGTGTGTTTTAGGGTTGTTGTCCTACTCGAAGACCCACAACCTTCAACAGAGAGACATTGCACTCCAAAATGCCCTGATAATCTGCTCATTGATTATTTTGTCTTGTTGGCGGGAGGGGGGGTCCAAATCAGGCTTTCTGGTGTCTCCTTCAGCAGCGGGGTCTTCCTGGTGTTTACCAACAACCAAAACAAAACATTCAGATAAAATAACACCCTCCCTACAATCAAAGATGGTGGAGGTTTGATAATGCTGTTGGGTTGCTTTGCTGCTTCTGGTACTAGTGGTCTTGGAACACGTGCCAGAACACAAATCTCTTGATTCTGGTTTCTGGAGTCAATGTTCAAACAGTATCAAAAACTGAGTCTCTGTTAAAAGGTTGTGGTCTTTCCAACGGACAATGACCCCTAAACCTGAGGTTTCCTGGCGCGTGCCCATTAACTGATCCCCAAATTGACAGTTGAAAGGTGTGTCAAGCATGTATATTTTTTGCTTCGAGAAGTGTTTGTCTGGCGGTTATCTTGGTCAATAGGCTGTGCAACCAAGTACTAGCTCTGCCAATCATTTTGTCGATGATGTATTTTAGAAAATAAAAGTTTACCAAAAAATAAAATTGGTTCTGCAATGTTGAAGATTCAATAAGGTGTGTAGTGAATAAACGTTTCTTAAATTTGAACTTATTTGAGAAACGGGGGACTAAGAAAAGTACATGCTCATTTGTTACATAATCGTTACTATCTGCCAGCCTGGGACAGCTTCTACACAGTAATGTTCATGTATTCTATTCACCTTATGATTGCCCACTTGACCCAGTTCCTGATCCAGCAGGATTGTTTTCCTTTTTCCAGCCCGTTCACAAACAAACACATTGTTAAATATAAATGACATTCGTCACAAACATTCCATTTTTTATACAAGACCCGAAGGAGGAAAAACACACAAATTGGATTGTCCTTGTTGACACAGGCATCATAAGGTGAATACTTAAACAGAATGGGATTCGTTTCTATGTTCATACATTCTACAATTGTAACAGGTTTGTTTTATACGTGATGGGATGTTAAGGTAAAGCCGGGTGTGAAAGTAGATGGCATTTGTTATCGGTAGAGGTCAGCCAAGAGCACGCACGCATTTTTGTATTTTTACTGCGAAAATGACAAGAGTCGCCTACTCTGCTGACACTGACGAACAGATCAACAAAACCCGAACTCTGATCCATATAATTGGCCTACGAAAACGGGAGGCACAAATACAATGGAGGGGGACATTATTGTCCAAAAACAAACAAAAGTGTCACTGATCCAATGATAAAGACTGAATATGCACACAGCGGGGGGGACATGGCCGATGTTCTCTGCTGGTGCCAGGAAGAAAGGCTACTGTTCGTTCGATTAAGTTAAGAATTTTGAAAGCTAAAATACAGATTGGAGTCTTCACTGTAATGTATTACAGCAATATCCATTTGCTTTCTAAACAGTTTTTCCGGTTTGTAATCTTTAAATATTGCGATGTGCATGGCTGGGTCTCTGCTTTTCACTGACAGTCGCAACCCAACAGTCATCTATTGGTATTGCAGCAGCGGCGGCCCAAATTGCGGGTCCTTCCGAATAGTTGATGCGATTTAAAACAATCCACACGTTAATACAATAAGCTAAGGATCCTCTGTTGCTAAATCATGCTTTCTGGTGTAGTAGCCTATTTTGAATGATTTTATTCATTTATGTATAGACAGGAGTAAGCTAATTAGGCTGTATAATTTTGCCAATTTAATTCAATTTAGGGAAAGCTTAGTTTATGCTTTTTTTGTAAACGTGGCATAAACACAACCAGTTATGGTGTTTTCATCCGGTTGTCAAACAATCACTTAAAGGCGCTCCTGGGCTACCCGTGCACATTCATCCACTTACAAATTCATTTCAGCATCCAAACCCCAACAGTGACTCCGCAATTTGATGAATGGAAAGATACATGTGTTACAAAACACCTCCGTATAGATTGAAATATCCTGTAATTGTCATTAGGAAGCAGTACACTTGTAGTCTGAATTGATGTATCCACTGTTGTCCTCGGTCTCGACCACTCATCTCCGCCATGACAAAACGTCAGTTTTCTCCCCAAACTACAACGCAGTTTGGAGAACATTCCACCCGGTTTCCAGTCAATTCCGCTAATTGTTCATGCGGCTGACATGCAGTACTGTTCCATAATGGTGTAATAGCCTGTAGTGTTTTTTTGGGGGGGGGGCATGTTGAATCAATTGTAATAGGTTCGCCCTACCGGAACATACATTACTTTCACCCCTGGGTAAAGCTGACATTCAATCAGAGTCTAGGGCCACTGTTATTGTATTGGGAAAGGGGGGATACCTGGACAGTTGTACAACTGAAATGTGTCCTCCGAAATTTAACTCCCAACCCCTCTGAATCAGAGGTGCGGAGGCGTTGTCTTAATCGACGTCTTCGGCGTCAGGGGACTAATGATAACATGTTATGAATCAATGTTGCATATTCTTAATAACTACATATCAGGAGTGATCAGAGCGTCTCCTGTCGGCATAGGGACTAAACTGACGAGACAGAGTCACTGATGCCAGTAACCAGACTTGTAACAGCACATTGCAATACATCCGGGTTACAGTGGTGTTGCAGTTATTCACATTTACCGACAGACGGCATCAAAGTGCCATTTTACACCCATAACACACACCTTCCCAAAATGCTTCACCAGGCACGTAGATTAAGAACAAATTCTTATTTACAATGACGTACAACTACCAAATGTTACACTAATATTCTATGAACACTAATATGTAAAGAGCAAATGGCGACCCGTTTTGCATGTTATTTTGGCAATAATACGCTCACATATCAGTTTGCAAAAAATGTAGACAAATATATATCATTGAGTTAATAAAAGCTGGAAACAAACATGGTCTCTTTTTTTTATTTCTTGAGTAAGGCAGCTATAAAATGCAGGTGTTTCAGGTGTTGCAGGTGAGCCAGCAGCAAATACAGAGCGTTGCCTCGTTATTGTCTCAGTGTTCTGTCACTCGTGGGGACACTACGTCACCAACAAGTCTAAGGGTAGAGCTAGACAATTTTGTCCCCTTGGGTCCTGCCATAGAGTTACAATAAAAGTGCCCATCCGAAAAGTCTCAAGGTCATTGGCCACAGATAAAATCACGTCAAATCACGTTATATCTACAGTAGCTTTGATTGGACTGATCATGTCAACATCTTACTTTCAAAATCTTAGCTAGCAGTCATCATGCATCAAGTTGACAATATACTGGCGAATCCTTTTTAATCCTTGTCAAAGGAAGAGATACAAATGTATCGGTGCAAACATTACACAACAAGTTGGAAATCGCAAATTCAACAATGAGTGGTTTGGAAGGAATCAGTGTCAGTGGCTAACTGCAAGCATTGCAAAGCGATCACAAGCCTGCTATTCAGTGGAGTGGCTGTGTGGTCCCAAATCTGGGATTAAGGGGCTCTTTTCCATGTTTAAAATGATAACCATTCAACACTGGCCATGCTGTCAATGAAGCATGATTTGTGCCACGCTCAAAACAACTCGGAACTGAGAAGTCTTGACTTCAGTGAGTTCAAGACAACTGGGATGTCGGGAATAATATACGTGTATATACAGTGGGGAGAACAAGTATTTGATACACTGCCGATTTTGCAGGTTTTCCTACTTACAAAGCATGTAGAGGTCTGTAATTTTTATCATAGGTACATTTCAACTGTTGAGAGACGGAATCTGTGAGAGACGGAATCCAGAAAATCACATTGTATGATTTTAAGTAATTAATTTGCATGACATATAAGTATTTGATACATCAGAAAAACATAACTTAATATTTGGTACAGAAACCTGTTTGCAATTACAGAGATTATACGTTTCCTGTAGTTCTTGACCAGGTTTGCACACACTGCAGCAGGATTTTGGCCCACTCCTCCATTCAGATCCTTCAGGTTTCGGGGCTGTCGCCAAGCAATATGGACTTTCAGCCCTCCAAAGATTATCTATTGGGTTCAGGTCTGGAGACTGGCTAGGCCACTCCAGGACCTTGAGATGCTTCTACGGGCCACTCCTTAGTTGCCCTGGCTGTGTTTCGGTCGTTGTCATGCTGGAAGACCCAGCCACGCACTCATCTTCACGCTTACTGAGGGAAGGAGGTTGTTGGCCAAGATCTCACGATACATGGCCCCATCCATCCTCCCTCAATATGGTGCAGTCATCCTGTCCCCTTGCAGAAAAGCATCCCTAAAGAATGATGGTTCCACCTCCATGCTTCACGGGTGGGATGGTGTTCTTGGGGTTGTACTCATCATTCTTCTTCCTCCAAACACGGCGAGTGGAGTTAAGACCAAAAGCTCTATTTTTTGTCTCATCAGACCACATGACCTTCTCTCATTCCTTCTCTGGATCATCCAGATGGTCATTGGCAAACTTCAGACGGACCTGGACATGCGCTGGCTTGAGCAGGGGGGACCTTGCGTGCGCTGCAGGATTTAATCCATGACGGCGTAGTGTGTTACTAATGGTTTTCTTTTGAGACTGTGGTCCCAGCTCTCTTCAGGTCATTGATCAGGTCCTGCCGTGTAGTTCTGGGCTGATCCCTCACCTTCCTCATGATCATTGATGCCCCACAGGTGAGATCTTGCATGGAGCCCAGACTGAGGGTGATTGACCGTCATCTTGAACTTTCCATTTTCTAATAATTGCACCAACAGTTGTTCCCTTCTCACCAAGCTGCGTGCCTATTGTCCTGTAGACGCATCCCAGCCTTGTGCAGGACTACAATTTTATCCCTGATGTCCTTAAACAGCTCTCTGGTGTTGGCCATTGTGGAGAGGTTGGAGTCTGTTTGATTGAGTGTGTGGACAGGTGTCTTTTTATACAGGTAACGAGTTCAAACAGGTGCAGTTAATACAGGTAATGAGTGGAGAACAGGAGGGCTTCTTAAAGAAAACTAACAGGTCTGTGAGAGCCGGAATTTACTGGTTGGTAGGTGATCAAATACTTGTGTCATGCAATAAAATGCATATAAATAAAAGCATTCCAGGTGAAGCTGGTTGAGAGCATGCCAAGCTGTCATCAGCTTGGCTACTTTGAAGAATCTAAAATCTCAAATATATTTAGATTTGTTAACACTTTTTTTGGTTACTACAATATTCCATATGTGTTATTTCATGGTTGTGATGTCTTCACTATTATTCTAGATGTAGAAAATAGTAAAAAATTAAGACCCTTCAATGAGTAGGTGTCCAAACTTTTGACTGGTACTGTATGTATCCATCTTGTACACCTTTATGTTTATCTGTGTCTTACATATATTTTGTGATGTCTGGTTTTAAGAATTTGCTCTTAATTGACTTCATTAAATCAACTGTTTTTATTAGAATGTCCAAGAAATACAAATCACACGTATCTGAAAGCAACAGGACAGTATTATCGGTCTTCTCCTTCCTCTCATCTGCCTGTCTTCCCATCTGTCTTCTCAGTTCTTCTTTCCTTTCTTCTTTTCCTGAGAACAGAGAGATTATTGTTGTGAATGATTGTCCCATTGACAATTTTGATTAATTTACAAAAAATATTTAAAAAAATCTCCAAAGTATGTTTTGTCAATATGTACATTGTTATTACGCCAATAAAGCAAATTGAATTGAGAGAAAAGAGTACGAGAATCCAGCCGTCCCCTGCCAGCTGTTGTTAAAACACTAAACACTATTATCACTACTAAACACTATTATCCAAACACACAAGGAAATCAACAAAATTGTTATAGAAATTAAAACCTCGTATTTGGCAAGTTGGGAAAATGAAACACAGAATGAACTAAATTGCTATTTGGCTTGAAAAGAGACAGGCAAAATATCTACTGTCAGAGATACAAAACAGAGACAGATCCTGACCAAACACAGCCTCACCAATTGGCTATTAAAGGGAGACGCAAAGAAACATGGCCGCCCAAAGAGGAGTGTATCTGGTCACTGCACGACAGGGGAGGTAGAGAAAGATGCACTGCCTCCTCTACTGTGAGAAATACTCCCAAATAAGAACATCTCAATCAATTCCAAACTTCTGTGCATTTACTAATCACATAAAGCGAGCATTAAAAAAATGTATCCAAGAATTATTCTGGCTGAGGGAGAAACCAGATATATGATTTCCATAGCTGAGGAACGTCCCATTAACTTCTTATGGCTGGGGGGCAGTATTGAGTAGCTTGGATGAATAAGGTGCCCAGTGTAAACTGTCTGCTACTCAGTCTCAGTTGCTAATATATGCATATTATTAGTATATTTGCTATATAAACACTCTGAAGTTTCTAAAACTGTTTGAATGATGTCTGTGAGTATAACAGAACTCATATGGCAGGCAAAAACCTGAGAAAAAAATCCAACCAGGAAGTGGGAAATCTGAGGTTGGTCGCTTTTCAACTCAGCCCCTATTGAAGATACAGGTCATGTTGCGTCTCCTAAGGCTTCCACGAGATGTCAACAGTCTTTAGAACGTTGTTTCAGGCTTCTACTGTGAAGGGGGGGCTGAACACTCGTGACGCGCGGTCATGAGAGAGTTAGCTTGCGTTCCATAGCTTTTCTACAGACAAAGGAATTCATTATTGAAGATATACGATAAAAACATCCTAAAGATTGATTCTATACATCGTTTGACATGTTTTCTACGGACTGTAACGGAACTTTTTGACATTTGGTCTGCAACTAGTGAACTCGCTTTGTGAGGTTTGATTTGTTTACCAAACGCGCTAACAAAAGAAGCTATTTTGACATAAATGATGGACATTATCAAACAAAACAAACATTTATTGTGGAACTTGGGATTCCTGGAGTGCATTCTGATGAAGATCATCAAAGGTAAGTGAATATTATGTTATTTCTGACTTGTGTTGACTGCACAATATGCCGGATATCTTTTTGGCTTGTTGGTTCTTTGAGTGCCGTACTCAGATTATAGCATGGTTTGATTTTTCCGTAAAGCTTTTTTGAAATCTGACACAGTGGTTGCATTAAGGAGGTGTATCTAAAGTTCCATTCATAACACTTGTATTTTCATCAACATTTATTATGAGCATTTCTGTAAATTGATGTGGTTCTCTGCAAAATCACCAAAAGTTTTTGGAACTACTGAACATAACGTGCCAATGTAAACTCCAATTTTTTTTATATAAATATGAACCTTATCAAACAAAACCATACATGTATTGTGTAACATGATGTCCTATGAGTGTCATCTGATGAAGATCATCAAAGGTTAGTGATTCATTTTCTCTCTCTATTTGTGCATTTTGTGACTCCTCTTTTGGCTGGAAAAATGGCTGTTTTTCTGTGACTTGGCACTGACCTAACATAATCGTTTGTGGTGCTTTCGCTGTAAAGCCTAGTTGAAATCGGACACTGTGGTGGAATTAACAAGAAGTGTATCTTTAAAATGGTGTGAAATACTTGTATGTCTGAGGAATTTTAATTATGAGATTTCTGTTTTAAATTTGGCGCCTGCACTTTCACTGACTGTTGTCATATCAATCCCATTAACGGGATCTCAGCCAAAAGATTAATTCCTGTAGTATTTACATTCTCTTTCGTCTTAATTAAATGTATTGACCGAAGATTCCACAATACAACAGCCGAGCCAGCGGGAGCGCGTGGAGCCAGCGAGCGCCTTATTTTGCGCATCACTACTTCACAGGAGAACCCCACCACACCATTTGAACATAAATTATTTATCAAAATGCGTTTTTTGGCAGAAATGCTGAATTATGTGAACTTTCATGTGCCTTAATAACAAACATGTAGAAACCCAATAAAACTGTTAAAACTACGAGCCTAGTTGACTTTGCCACAGAAAAAGTCAGCAATCTTCACGCAAGACATGATTGGCTGAGATAATGAGTGGGCTGGGCATGCCGGGAGATGAGTTTGGATTGGTCTGCCATGTAGCACGCTTCTGTCTAACATGAGCTGGTCAGTATGATAGCTAAGGAGATGGGAAAATTCTGGCAATTGATTGCAAATATGCGGACTGAGCCGAAAAGAGAACACAGAAGGTTGTTGTATAAAACACCGGTCTCCGGATTACATCTTCAAACTAAGGCTAACCATGGCATCCGTGACATAGGGAGAAGCGTCCATCCATGTATACACGGGTAAGATAGTCTAGCTGGCTGGCTGGCTCGCTAGCTAACGTTACATGTATGATCTGTGTTGTAATATAATTTGTATCGCAGAGCCATTTGCATTGCTGGCTATAGCCTAATGCTAGCTGGCTATAGCCTAATGTTAACTAGCTAGCATTGCACCTGGTTGGTTAGCTACCTGCAGATTCATGCAGGGTAGTAACTTCATGAGTTGGGATTATGGTTCATTGTTTAGCTAGCTAGCTACATGTGTAATAACGTCATGAGTTGGGTAGTAATGTCATTATGGTTCACTGTTTAGCTAGCTCGCTACATGTCTTAACAAAAGACTCCACTATGCAAATAACCATTTCAATACGTTCATGATGTCACTGCGACAGCTGAGGATAGAGGTAGCTGGTAAATTCCCTCTGGCTCTACTCCGATTTCACCGAGGTTCAACACCCCTGTTGGATATGGCCAGTAAATGCTCCGGATAACATGGCAACAGCATAACCAGCTCTGCCGGGGCGAGTAAAGTGGTCAGTGTGGTCTTCTCTCATTTGTTTCTGGACGTAGCTGGCAAGTTAGCCATCGTTAGCTTGGGTGCTTGACTGCTGTGAGGTCAGAACCCTCGGATCAACCCGACTCCAAGGACAGAGTGTGCACTCAGAGCGAAACACTTAACGAACTGACAACGCTCTGAGTTTACGAACGCCCTGAGCACACTCTGGCCACGCCATATTAATTAAATAAACCACCTTTATACCTTTGGTTGTTTAGTACATTGCCTCACTTGTGAATAGTTAAAAGAGATGGGGCGGGGCTAAAGGCTTAAGAGGGCGTGAACGATGCTGAATGGGTGGAGACAAAAGAAGATCTCTCCAGTAGGTACCAAAACATTCAAGGGTCATTTTCTCAAAAGTGAGGTTATAAATGTATCAACTTTCTAAGCAGAATTACTTTCCCATTGTTCCTCAACTGTAGTGTAAGATGTATTGATTTATAGCTCTGAGTCTCTACTTTTAACCAATGTAAAGAACAACCGTTTCAAATGTTGTCACCTCAGACCGAATCGAGGCCGGTCGGTCACATCGTTATAACACTGTACAAAGCCATAATATGCCATGATTCTACTCCTCTGAAACTACGGTGAGTGTAATATGTACGGTTCATTCTTTTTTATTATCTCCTTCACTTGCTTTGGCAATGTAAACATATGTTTCCCATGACAATAATGCCCTTTGAATTGAAAGAGGCAATAGAGAGTCTAGGGGGGTCGGTAGTCAGTGTCAACCTCACAGTACACTAAACACAAATATGTCTGATGACATCATCAAAAGACAGTTAGTGCACATTAACCCAGATGGATGTTTCTCAATTCATCTTTTCCTCCTCAAAACAGACTGGAAAAGAAAGTCAGAGGCGAAGGACCTCGACTCTCGACTTTGTTTCCTCTCCATGATCAGAGCTCCTACCTCATCCCCTGGACCTTAGACTGGACTCCAGCAGGCGACTTCTGTCCTTTATCTCCCTTCGTCTGTCCGTCCAGCTCCTTTCTTTGGGCCTCCCAGTCCTCCTTCCGCTCCTCCTCCGTCTTCTCTCCTCCTCTTCCCTTCTTCAGTACAAATTGAGGCGTGGTACCGGATGGTGCTCCTCTTCGGCGGTTTCTTCTGGAGCTGCCGTTTTACCTTACTGCAGATACAGTTATGCTTTTGTTAGGTTTTTATTTTCAGGTTCCGTAGCCCCTCCCCTCTGAGCCATAGGTTACCGTAGCCCCTCCCTCTGAGCCATAGGTTACCGTAGCCCCTCCCTCTGAGCCATAGGTTACCGTGGCCCCTCCCCTCTGAGCCATGGGTTACCGTAGCGCCTCCCTCTGAGCCATAGGTTACCGTAGCCCCCTCCCCTCTGACCCATAGGTTACCGTAGCCCCTCCCCCTCTGACCCATGGGTTACCGTAGCCCCTCCCTCTGAGCCATAGGTTACCGTAGCCCCCTCCCCTCTGAGCCATAGGTTACCGTAGCCCCTCCCCTCTGAGCCATAGGTTACCGTAGCCCCTCCCCCTCTGAGCCATAGGTTACCGTAGCCCCTCCCCCCTGACCCATAGGTTACCGTAGCCCCTCCCCATAGGTTACCGTAGCCCCTCCCCCATAGGTTACCGTAGCCCCTCCCCCCATAGGTTACCGTAGCCCCTCCCCCATAGGTTACCGTAGCCCCTCCCTTCTGACCCATGGGTTACCGTAGCCCCTCCCCTCTGACCCATGGGTTACTGGAGCTACTGACAACGTTACAAGCATCATTGCGAAATGAGGGAGATGTTTAAAAAATGTATTGACTTTTTCAATGCTAGTTAAGGATACTGTAGTGATCACGTTTCACATTGGATTTATTAACTACAGAAAGTGTGTTTTAATTCTGGTGCCGCTCGGCACACAAGGTTGTTATCTAGCTAACGTTCAAAGGCATTCAGAGTTCCTCCGTTGGTGTAATTCAGTGGTCCTAATTCAGAGAACATGTCATAACAAGACGGAAAGCTTCCTCCATTCTCTCTCTCTCGCCCTCTAAATGTTTTATCTTGCGTCCTACACTGGCAGCACAGTGTGTGAGTCGTCATGATTAAACCTTGCTAAGGGATAACAGTTATGATTTATAACACATCTACTACTGCATAATAACAGACAGGGAACATCAGATAAACCACATACATGATTAAACCTTTCTAGGCAGCTGTAAACTCACCTGTGTATCTTTTTAAAGCCTACCATGTAGCCAGGGACAGGACAACCGGCCTGTTTGATCACATTGGCAATACTGGAGAGAGAGAGGGTGGGGGGAGAGGGTGAGAGAGAGGTGGGGGGAGAGGGAGAGAGAGGTGGGGGGAGGAGAGAGAGGTGGGGGAGAGAGAGAGGTGGGGGGGAGAGAGAGAGGTGGGGGGAGAGGGAGAGAGAGAGGTGGGGGGAGAGAGAGAGGTGGGGGGAGAGAGAGAGAGAGGTGGGGGGAGAGAGAGAGAGAGGTGGGGGGGAGGGAGAGAGAGGTGGGGGGGGAGAGGGAGAGAGAGGTGGGGGAGAGAGAGAGGTGGGGGGAGAGAGAGAGGTGAGTTAATACCACAGCTCCCATCAGACCGTGCTGCTTTACAAGCCCCTCCCCCTGTGGATCCCTAGGCTCCTCCCCCTGATGTACCTGCGTAGAAGAGGCTTGTCATCCTCGGTGAAGAAGGTGACAGCTCTCCCTGTGCGTCCCGCCCTGCCAGTACGACCTAGGATTAGATATACAAAGATGGACAACCCTTCATTACATACATACTGTAACTGGTGCACTATATAGGGAATAGGGCTCTGGTCAAAGTAGTGCACTATATAGGGATTAGGGCACTGGTCTATAGTAGTGCACTATATAGGGAATAGGGCCCTGGTCTATAGTAGTGCACTATATAGGGAATAGGGCCCTGGTCTATAGTAGTGCACTATATAGGAATAGGGCTCTGGTCTATAGTAGTGCACTATATAGGGAATAGGCCCTGGTCTAAAGTAGTGCACTATATAGGGAATAGGGCCCTGGTCTAAAGTAGTGCACTATATAGGGAATAGGGCTCTGGTCTATAGTAGTGCACTATATAGGGAATAGGGCCCTGGTCTAAAGTAGTGCACTATAGGGAATAGGGCCCTGGTCTAAAGTAGTGCACTATATAGGGAATAGGGCTCTGGTCTATAGTAGTGCACTATATAGGGAATAGGGCCTGGTCTATAGTAGTGCACTATATAGGGAATAGGGCCCTGGTCTATAGTAGTGCACTATATAGGGAATAGGGCCCTGGTCTATAGTAGTACCACTATATAGGGAATAGGGCCCTGGTCTATGTAGTGCACTATAAAGGGAATAGGGCTCTGGTCTATAGTAGTGCACTATATAGGGAATAGGGCTCTGGTCTAAAGTAGTGCACTATATAGGGAATAGGGCTCTGGTCTAAAGTGGTGCACTATATAGGGAATAGGGCTCTGGTCTAAAGTGGTGCACTATATAGGGAATAGGGCTCTGGTCTATAGTAGTACCACTATATAGGGAATAGGGCCCTGGTCTATAATAGTGCACTATATAGGGAATAGGGCCCTGGTCTATAGTAGTGCACTATGTAGGGAATAGGGCTCTGGTCTATAGTAGTGTACTATATAGGGAATAGGGCTCTGGTCTATAGTAGTACCACTTTATAGTGAATATGGCCCTGGTCTATAGTAGTACCACTATATAGGGAATAGGGCTCTGGTCTATAGTAGTGCACTATATAGGAATAGGGCCCTGGTCTATAGTAGTACCACTATATAGGGAATAGGGGGTCTCCCAAAAATGGTCAAAGACTCCAGAGCACCAAGTCAGACGGTTCTCTCTGCTACCTCACGGCTAGCGGTACCAGAGCACCAAGTCAGACGGTTCTCTCCGTACCTCACGGCTAGCGGTACCAGAGCACCAAGTCAGACGGTTCTCTCCGCTACCTCACGGCTAGCGGTACCGGGCACCAAGTCAGGCGGTTCTCTCTGCTACCTCACGGCTAGCGGTACCAGAGCACCAAGTCAGACGGTTTTCTCTGCTACCTCCACGGCTAGCGGTACCAGAGCACCAAGTCAGACGGTTCTCTCTGCTACCTCACGGCTAGCGGTACCAGAGCACCAAGTCAGGCGGTTCTCTCTGCTACCTCACGGCTAGCGGTACCGGGAGCACCAAGTCAGACGGTTTCTCTGCTACCTCACGGCTAGCGGTACCAGAGCACCAAGTCAGACGGTTTCTCTGCTACCTCACGGCTAGCGGTACCGGAGCACCAAGTCAGACGGTTTCTCTGCTACCTCACGGCTAGCGGTACCGGAGCACCAAGTCAGACGGTTTTCTCCGCTACCTCACGGCTAGCGGTACCGGAGCACCAAGTCAGACGGTTTTCTCCGCTACCTCACGGCTAGCGGTACCAGAGCACCAAGTCAGACGGTTTTCTCCGCTACCTCACGGCTAGCGGTACCAGAGCACCAAGTCAGACGGTTTCTCCGCTTCCTCACGGCTAGCGGTACCAGAGCACCAAGTCAGACGGTTTTCTGCTACTCACGCTACGGTACCTCACGGCTTTCTCTGCCACCACGGCTAGCGGTACCGGAGCACCAAGTCAGACGGTTTTCTCTGCTACCTCACGGCTAGCGGTACCAGAGCACCAAGTCAGACGGTTTTCTCCGCTTCCTCACGGCTAGCGGTACCGGAGCACCAAGTCAGACGGTTTTCTCTGCTACCTCACGGCTAGCGGTACCAGAGCACCAAGTCAGACGGTTTTCTCCGCTTCCTCACGGCTAGCGGTACCGGAGCACCAAGTCAGACGGTTTCTCCGCTGCCTCACGGCTAGCGGTACCAGAGCACCAAGTCAGGCGGTTCTCTCTGCTACCTCACGGCTAGCGGTACCGGAGCACCAAGTCAGACGGTTTTCTCTGCTACCTCCGGCTAGCGGTACCAGAGCACCAAGTCAGACGGTTTCTCCGCTTCCTCACGGCTAGCGTACGGAGCACCAAGTCAGGCGGTTTTTCTCCGCTACCTCACGGCTAGCGGTACCAGAGCACCAAGTCAGACGGTTCTCTCCGCTACCTCACGGCTAGCGGTACCGGAGCACCAAGTCAGACGGTTTTCTCCGCTACCTCACGGCTAGCGGTACCAGAGCACCAAGTCAGACGGTTTTCTCTGTTACCTCACGGCTAGCGGTACCAGAGCACCAAGTCAGACGGTTCTCTCTGCTACCTCACGGCTAGCGGTACCAGAGCACCAAGTCAGACGGTTTTCTCTGCTGCCTCACGGCTAGCGGTACCAGAGCACCAAGTCAGGCGGTTCTCTCTGCTACCTCACGGCTAGCGGTACCAGAGCACCAAGTCAGACGGTTTTCTCTGCTACCTCACGGCTAGCGGTACCGGAGCACCAAGTCAGACGGTTTCTCTGCTACCTCACGGCTAAGCGGTACCAGAGCACCAAGTCAGACGGTTTTCTCCGCTACCTCACGGCTAGCGGTACCGGAGCACCAACTCTAGGATCAGAAGGCTCCTTAACAGCTTTGACCTCCAAGCCATAAAACTGCTGTACATCTAATCAAAATGGCCACCAAACTATTTACATCTGACCCCCCCTTTTGTTTTTTTACACTGCTGCTCTGTGTATTGTCTTTGCAGTCACTCTACCTCCACCTACACGTCGAGGTCATGGCAGGAGCGGGGCACGGTTACCCAGTACCGTATTCGGCACACGTAACTAATAAAAAACGAGGTGAGATTTTTAGAGCTTGGTGCAGATAGTGTAGTGTAGTGATGCGCAGGGACTAACCGTACGGTGGATGTATTCCACAGCGCTGGTAGGGAAGTCGTAGTTCAGCACCAGGTTGACACCCTTAAAGTCGATACCTCGAGCAGGGCCATACAGATCAACACCCAGATATCACCCGACCGGAAACTACTGATCACGTTGTCTCTCTGGAGAAAAAAACAACTGTTAGGGAATTACTTATAGGAGTGTGTGTTGTACTATACTTGGGAGTACAGTAGTGTGTGTGTGTTGTACTATGCTTGGGAGTACAGTAGTGTGTGTGTGTGTGTGTGTGTGTGTGTTGTACTATACTTGGGAGTACAGTAGTGTGTGTGTGTGTACGTGTTGTACTATACTTGGGAGTACAGTAGTGTGTGTGTGTTGTACTATACTTGGGAGTACAGTAGTGTGTGTGTGTGTGTGTGTGTACGTGTTGTACTATACTTGGGAGTACAGTAGTGTGTGTGTGTTGTACTATACTTGGGAGTACAGTAGTGTGTGTGTGTGTACGTGTTGTACTATACTTGGGAGTACAGTAGTGTGTGTGTGTGTACGTGTTGTACTATACTTGGGAGTACAGTAGTGTGTGTGTGTGTGTGTTTGTACTATACTTGGGAGTACAGTAGTGTGTGTGTGTTGTACTATACTTGGGAGTACAGTAGTGTGTGTGTGTGTTGTACTATACTTGGGAGTACAGTAGTGTGTGTGTGTGTGTGTACTATACTTGGGAGTACAGTAGTGTGTGTGTGTGTTGTACTATACTTGGGAGTACAGTAGTGTGTGTGTGTGTGTTGTATTATACTTGGGAGTACAGTAGTGTGTGTGTGTGTGTGTTGTACTATACTTGGGAGTACAGTAGTGTGTGTGTGCGTGTGTTGTACTATACTTGTACTACTATACTTGGGAGTACAGTAGTGTGTGTGTGTGTGTGTGTGTGTACACGTGTTGTACTATACTTGGGAGTACCAGAAGTCCACACTAGAATAGTAAACTAACTAAAATATAGAGACCTAAGGACATTTTGCTGGTTAGATTTAGGGTTAAAACGATGGTTAGAGGTTAAGGTTAGATTTAGGGTTAGAGGTTATAGGTTAGATTTAGGGTTAGAGGTTAAGGTTAGATTTAGGGTTAGAGGAGTTAAAGTTAGATTTAGGGTTAGGGATTTAGGGTTAGATTTAGGGTTAGAGGTTAAAAGTTAGATTTAGGGTTAGAGTTAAGGTTAGATTTAGGGTTAGAGTTAAAAGTTAGATTTAGGGTTAGAGGTTATAGGTTAGATTTAGGGTTAGATTTAGGGTTAAGGTTAGATTTGGGTTAGAATTATAGGTTAGATTTAGGGTTAGATTAGGTTAGATTTAGGGTTAGAGGTTAAGGTTAGATTTAGGGTTAGATTAATTTAGGGTTAGTTAGATTTAGGGTTAGAGGTTAGGTTAGATTTAGGGTTAGAGTTAGATTTAGGGTTAGAGGTTAAGGTTAGATTTAGGGTTAGAGGTTAGATTTAGGGTTAGAGGTTAAGGTTTAGGGTTAGAGGTTAAGGTTAGATTAAATTAAAATTAGAAATTAGGTTAGATTTAGGGTTAAAGTTAAGGGTTAGATTTTTAGGGTTAGAGGTTAAGGTTAGATTTAGGGTTAGAGGTTAGGTTATTTAGGGTTAGAGGTTAAGGTTAGATTTAGGGTTAAAAGGTTAGATTTAGGGTTAGAGGTTAAGGTTAGATTTAGGGTTAGAGGTTAAAGGTTAGATTTAGGGTTAGAGGTTATAGGTTAGATTTAGGGTTAGAGGTTATAGGTTAGATTTAGGGTTAGAAGTTAAATTAGATTTAGGGTTAGAGGTTAAGGTTAGATTAAGGTTAGATTTAGGGTTAGAGTTAAAGTTAGATTTAGGGTTAGAGGTTATAGGTTAGATTTAGGGTTAGAGGTTAAGGTTAGATTTAGGGTTAGGGGTTATAGGTTAGATTTAGGGTTAGAGGTTAAGGTTAGATTTAGGGTTAGAGGTTAAGGTTAGATTTAGGGTTAGAGTTAAGGTTAGATTTAGGGTTAGAGGTTATTTAGGGTTAGATTAGATTTAGGGTTAGAGGTTAAGGTTAGATTTAGGGTTAGAGGTTAAGGTTAGATTTAGGGTTAGAGGTTAAGGTTAGATTTAGGGTTAGAGGTTATAGGTTAGATTTAGGGTTAGAGGTTAAGGTTAGATTTAGGGTTAGAGGTTATAGGTTAGATTTAGGGTTAGAGGTTAGAGATTTAGGGTTAGAGGTTAAGGTTAGATTTAGGGTTAGAGGTTAAGGTTAGATTTAGGGTTAGAGGTTAAGGTTAGATTTAGGGTTAGAGGTTAAGGTTAGATTTAGGGTTAGAGGTTAAGGTTAGATTTAGGGTTAGAGTTATAGTTAGATTTAGGGTTAGAGGTTAAGGTTAGATTTAGGGTTAGAGGTTAAGGTTAGATTTAGGGTTAGAGGTTAAGGTTAGATTTAGGGTTAGATTATGGTTAGATTTAGGGTTAGAGGTTATAGGTTAGATTTAGGGTTAGAGGTTATGGTTAGATTTAGGGTTAGAGGTTAAGGTTAGATTTAGGGTTAGAGGTTATAGGTTAGATTTAGGGTTAGAGGTTAAGGTTAGATTTAGGGTTAGAGGTTAAGGTTAGATTTAGGGTTAGAGGTTAAGGTTAGATTTAGGGTTAGAGGTTAAGGTTAGATTTAGGGTTAGAGGTTAAGGTTAGATTTAGGGTTAGAGGCTATAGGTTAGATTTAGGGTTAGAGGTTAAGGTTAGATTTAGGGTTAGAGGTTAAGGTTAGATTTAGGGTTAGAGGTTAGATTTAGGGTTAGAGGTTAGATTTAGGGTTAGAGGTTAAGGTTAGATTTAGGGTTAGGGTTAAGGTTAGATTTAGGGTTAGAGGTTAAGGTTAGATTTAGGGTTAGAGGTTAAAGGTTAGATTTAGGGTTAGAGGTTATAGGTTAGATTTAGGGTTAGAGGTTAGGTTAGATTTAGGGTTAGAGGTTAGGTTAGATTTAGGGTTAGAGGTTATAGGTTAGATTTAGGGTTAGATTTAGGTTAGGTTAGATTTAGGGTTAGAGGTTAAGGTTAGATTTAGGGTTAGAGGTTAAGGTTAGATTTAGGGTTAGAGGTTAGATTTAGGGTTAGAGTTAAGTTAGATTTAGGGTTAGAGGTTAAGGTTAGATTTAGGGTTAGAGTTAAGGTTAGATTTAGGGTTAGAGGTTATAGGTTAGATTTAGGGTTAGAGGTTAAGGTTAGATTTAGGGTTAGAGTTAAGGTTAGATTTAGGGTTAGAGGTTATAGGTTAGATTTAGGGTTAGAGGTTAGGTTAGATTTAGGGTTAGAGTTAAGGGATTTAGGGTTAGGGTTAAGGTTAGATTTAGGGTTAGAGTTAAGGTTAGATTTAGGGTTAGAGGTTAAGGTTAGATTTAGGGTTAGAGGTTAGATTTAGGGTTAGATTTAGGGTTAGAGGTTATAGGTTAGATTTAGGGTTAGAGGTTAAGGTTAGATTTAGGTTAGAGGTTAAGGTTAGAGGTTAAGGTTAGATTTAGGGTTAGGTTAAGGTTAGATTTAGGGTTAGGGTTATAGGTTAGATTTAGGGTTAGAGGTTAAGGTTAGATTTAGGGTTAGAGTTAAGGTTAGATTTAGGGTTAGAGGTTAGATTTAGGGTTAGAGTTAAGGTTAGATTTAGGGTTAGAGGTTAAGGTTAGATTTAGGGTTAGAGGTTAGATTTAAGGTTAGATTTAGGGTTAGAGGTTAGGTTAGATTTAGGGTTAGAGGTTAAGGTTAGATTTAGGGTTAGGAGTTAAAGGTTAGAGGTTAAGGTTAGATTTAGGGTTAGAGGTTAGATTTAGGTTAGAGTTATAGGTTAGATTTAGGGTTAGAGGTTAAGGTTAGATTTAGGGTTAGAGGTTAAGGTTAGATTTAGGGTTAGAGGTTAGATTTAGGGTTAGAGTTAAGGTTAGATTTAGGGTTAGAGGTTAGATTTAGGGTTAGGGTTATAGGTTAGATTTAGGGTTAGAGGTTAGGGTTAGGTTAGATTTAGGGTTAGAGGTTATAGGTTAGATTTAGGGTTAGAGGTTAAGGTTAGGGTTAGGGTTAAGGTTAGATTTAGGGTTAGAGGTTAAGGTTAGATTTAGGGTTAGAGGTTAAGGTTAGATTTAGGGTTAGAGGTTAGAGATTTAGGGTTAGAGGTTAGATTTAGGGTTAGATTTAGGGTTAGAGGTTAGATTTAGGGTTAGAGGTTAGATTTAGGGTTAGAGGTTAAGGTTAGATTTAGGGTTAGAGGTTAAGGTTAGATTTAGGGTTAGAGGTTAAGGTTAGATTTAGGGTTAGAGGTTAAGGTTAGATTTAGGGTTAGAGGTTATAGGTTAGATTTAGGGTTAGAGGTTAAGGTTAGATTTAGGGTTAGAGGTTAAGGTTAGATTTAGGGTTAGAGGTTAGATTTAGGGTTAGAGGTTATAGGTTAGATTTAGGGTTAGAGGTTATAGGTTAGATTTAGGGTTAGAGTTAGGTTAGATTTAGGGTTAGATTAAGGTTAGGGTTAGAGGTTAAGGTTAGATTTAGGGTTAGAGGTTAGGTTAGATTTAGGGTTAGAGGTTATAGGTTAGATTTAGGGTTAGAGGTTAAGGTTAGATTTAGGGTTAGAGGTTAAGGTTAGATTTAGGGTTAGAGGTTAGGTTAGATTTAGGGTTAGAGGTTATAGGTTAGATTTAGGGTTAGAGGTTAAGGTTAGATTTAGGGTTAGAGTTAGGTTAGATTTAGGGTTAGAGGTTGAAGTTAGATTTAGGGTTAGATTAGATTTAGGGTTAGAGTTAAGGTTAGATTTAGGGTTAGAGGTTATAGGTTAGATTTAGGGTTAGAGGTTAAGGTTAGATTTAGGGTTAGAGGTTATAGGTTAGATTTAGGGTTAGAGGTTAAGGTTAGATTTAGGGTTAGAGGTTAAGGTTAGATTTAGGGTTAGGGTTATGGTTAGATTTAGGGTTAGAGGTTAAGGTTAGATTTAGGGTTAGAGGTTATGGTTAGATTTAGGTTAGAGTTAAGGTTAGATTTAGGGTTAGAGTTAAGTTAGTTTAGGGTTAGAGGTTATAGGTTAGATTTAGGTTAGGTTAAGGTTAGATTTAGGGTTAGGGTTAAAGGTTAGATTTAGGGTTAGAGTTAGGTTAGATTTAGGGTTAGAGGTTATAGGTTAGATTTAGGGTTAAGGTTAGATTTAGGGTTAGATTTTAGGGTTAGTTAGGTTAGATTTAGGGTTAGAGGTTAGATTTAGGGTTAGGTTAGATTTAGGGTTAGAGGTTAAGGTTAGATTTAGGGTTAGAGGTTAAGGTTAGATTTAGGGTTAGAGGTTAGGTTAGATTTAGGGTTAGAGGTTATAGGTTAGATTTAGGGTTAGAGGTTAAGGTTAGATTTAGGGTTAGAGGTTAAGGTTAGATTTAGGGTTAGAGGTTAAGGTTAGATTTAGGGTTAGAGGTTAAGGTTAGATTTAGGGTTAGAGGTTAAGGTTAGATTTAGGGTTAGAGGTTAAGGTTAGATTTAGGGTTAGTAGATTTAGGGTTAGAGGTTAAGGTTAGATTTAGGGTTAGAGGTTAAAGGTTAGATTTAGGGTTAGAGGTTAGTTAGATTTAGGGTTAGAGGTTAGATTTAGGGTTAGATTTAGGGTTAGAGGTTAGATTTAGGGTTAAAACTAGGGTTAGGGTTAAGGTTAAAACTAGGGTTAGAAGTCCAGGAAAACAGGATTTAGATGGAAATCAATTGCTGGTTCCCAAAAGTCTTGACAAGTATATTGTGTGCGTGTGCGTGTGTGTGATAACGTGGCGTGCCTGTTGCTGTGTGCGGTCAGCGTGTATGATGTCTACGTTGATGCCTTAGTACACCAGCTCATGGAAGAGCTCTCTGGCTCGATCAATAGGGACTGGACAAACACCAGCATAGGGGGCAAGAAACCCTAGGAGAGAGGAATTAGTATTTAACATTCAGGGAGCAAATGTTTTCTGAAACATGCTTGGTAAACAACAGGTGTAGACTAACAACAACAGGTGTAGACTAACAACAACAGGTGTAGACTAACAACAACAGGTGTAGACTAACAACAACAGGTGTAGACTAACAACAACAGGTGTAGACTAACAACAACAGGTGTAGAACTAACAACAACAGGTGTAGACTAACAACAGGTGTAGACTAACAACAACAGGTGTAGACTAACAACAACAGGTGTAGACTAACAGTGAAATGCTTGGTAAACAACAGGTGTAGACTCACAGTGAAATGCTTGGTAAACAACAGGTGTGGACTAACAACAACAGGTGTAGACTAACAACAACAGGTGTAGACTAACAGTGAAATGCTTGGTAAACAACAGGTGTGGACTAACAACAACAGGTGTAGACTAACAGTGATATGCTTGGTAAACAACAGTGTAGACTAACAGTGAAATGCTTGGTAAACAACAGGTGTAGACTCACAGTGAAATGCTTGGTAAACAACAGGTGTGGACTAACAACAACAGGTGTAGACTAACAACAGGTGTAGACTAACAGTGAAATGCTTAGTAAACAACAGGTGTGGACTAACAACAACAGGTGTAGACTAACAGTGATATGCTTGGTAAACAACAGGTGTGGACTAACAACAACAGGTGTAGACTAACAGTGAAATGCTTGGTAAACAACGGTGTAGACTAACAGTGAAATGCTTGTAAACAACAGGTGTGGACTAACAACAACAGGTGTAGACTAACAACAACAGGTGTAGACTAACAGTGAAATGCTTGGTAAACAACAGGTGTAGACTAACAACAACAGGTGTAGACTAACAACAACAGGTGTAGACTCACAGTGAAATGCTTGGTAAACAACAGGTGTGGCCTAACAACAACAGGTGTAGACTAACAACAACAGGTGTAGACTAACAGTGAAATGCTTGATAAACAACAGGTGTGGACTAACAACAACAGGTGTGACTAACAGTGATATGCTTGGTAAACAACAGGTGTAGACTAACAACAACAGGTGTAGACTAACAGTGAAATGCTTGGTAAACAACAGGTGTAGACTAACAACAACAGGTGTAGACTAACAACAACAGGTGTAGACTCACAGTGAAATGCTTGGTAAACAACAGGTGTGGCCTAACAACAACAGGTGTAGACTAACAACAACAGGTGTAGACTAACAGTGAAATGCTTGATAAACAACAGGTGTGGACTAACAACAACAGGTGTAGACTAACAACAACAGGTGTAGACTAACAGTGAAATGCTTGATAAACAACAGGTGTAGACTAACAACAACAGGTGTAGACTAACAGTGAAATGTAACCTACAGGCCCTTCCCAACAACACAGAGAAATATAAAAATAACATTGCTATACACATGGTACCAGGCTATACACATGGTACCAGGCTATACACATATATGGTACCAGGCTATACATATGGTACCAGGCTATATACACATGGTACCAGGCTATATACACATGGTACCAGGCTATATACACATGGTACCAGGCTATATACATATGGTACCGGGCTATATACATATGGTACCAGGCTATATACACATGGTACCAGGCTATATACATATGGTACCGGGCTATATACATATGGTACCAGGCTATATACACATGGTACCAGGCTATATACACATGGTACCGGAGCTATATACACATGGTACCAGGCTATATACACATGGTACCAGGCTATACACATGGTATCAGTACTGAGTCAATGTGCAGGGGGTGCTGGGTAATAACATGGCTATATGCACATGGTACCAGTGCTGAGTCAATGTGCAGGGGATGCTGGGTAATAACATGGCTATATGCACATGGTACCAGTACTTAGTCAATGTGCAGGGGGTGCTGGGTAATAACATGGCTATATGCACATGGTACCAGTACTGAGTCAATGTGCAGGGGTGCTGGGTAATAACCAGAGTTAGAAGAGGACTATGTTTTAACAGACAGGGCCAGGGGCTTAAAACACTTTGAAGTACAGGAAGTCAGCAGGCGGGACCTAAACCATTTAAGTACAGGAAGTCAACAGGGTGGGACTTCCTAAACCATTTTGAAGTACAGGAAGTCAGCAGGGTGGGACTTCCTAAGCCATTTTGAAGTACAGGAAGTCAACAGGGTGGGACTTCCTAAACCATTTTGAAGTACAGGAAGTCAACAGGGTGGGACTTCCTAAACCATTTTGAAGTACAGGAAGTCAGCAGGGTGGGACTTCCTAAACCATTTGAAGTACCGGAAGTCAGCAGGGTGGGACTTCCTAAACCATTTTGAAGTACAGGAAGTCAGCAGGTGGGACTTCCTAAACCATTTTGAAGTACAGGAAGTCAGCAGGCGGGACTTCCTAAACCATTGAAGTACAGGGAAGTCAACAGGTTGGGACTTCCACTGGGTTAAGAAGGAATGATTCCATCCAGGTCATGAGGAGGATCAGCCAATGAATTAGATGGTTTATCTTACCTGAATACCCCAGGAGTCTGGATCCAGAACTCTAACCATCTGTACCTGAATACCCCAGAGGGTCTGGATCCAGAACTCTAACCATCTGTACCTGGTACCCCAGAGGGCTGGATCCAGAACTCTAACCATCTGTACCTGAATACCCCAGAGGGTCTGGATCCAGAACTCTAACCATCTGTACCTGAATACCCCAGGGTCTGGATCCAGAACTCTAACCATCTGTACCTGAATACCCCAGAGGGTCTGGATCCAGAACTCTAACCATCTGTACCTGAATACTTTTACCCATTGAGGTGTGTGACAAAACTGCACATTTTAGAGTGGCCTTTTATTGTCCCCAGCACAAGGTCCACCTGTGTAATGACCATGCTGTTTAATCCCTTTCTTGATATGCCACACTTGGCAGGTGGATGGATTATCTTGGAAAATGCTCACTAACAGGATGTAAACACATTTGTACTGCGGTTGATTGAAAGCTTTTTGTGGATATGTGAAATGTCTGGGATCTGTTCAGTGTATTTTCACAGACCCCCGGTTGAAAACTCCTGGTCTAAACCAACCAAGCCTGTTTTGCCAAGTCGTTGTCCACGTGTCAGTGTTCTTGCTAAACAACCAACCCCTCTATACTCCTGATCCAAATGTAATACTTGTAGATGGCAGTAAATCACCAACCGTGGCTGTTTAAACACTCAATACAATTTTGGAAATTGGAAACTGTACCTACCTTTTAAATGTGGTTAAAGCATTTACAAAATGTAATGCATATGGAAAGTTTTAGCTCCTATATTCTACAAAATATGGCAGCCGATGCTGAATACAGTCGAACAGAGACTAAGCCCCTTCTGGTGTTGAACTACGACTTCCCTACCAACACATCCCCTCGTCGGTTAGTCCTCCATATCACTACCCCTTCTGGTGCTGAACGGCCAACACATCCCCTCATCGGTTAGATCTCCATATCACTACCCCTTCTGGTGCTGAACGACCAACATCCCTCATCGGTTAGTCCTCCATATCACTACCCCTTCTGGTGCTGAGCGACCATTACATCCCTCATCGGTTAGTCCTCCATATCCTACCCCTTCTGGTGCTGAAGCGACCAATACATCCCCTCATCGGTTAGTCCTCCATATCACTACCCCCTTCTGGTGTTGAGCGACCAACACATCCCCCTCATCGGTTAGTCCTCCATATCACTACCCCTTCTGGTGCTGAGCGACCAATACATCCCCTCATCGATTAGTCCTCCATATCACTACCCCTTCTGGTGCTGAGCGACCAATACATCCCCTCATCGGTTAGTCCTCCATATCACTACCCCTTCTGGTGCTGAACGACCAACACAAGAAAACTCACCCAGAGCGGTGCTCCTAGTGGCCGTGGACTTTAATGCAGGGAAACTTAAATCCGTTTTACCAAATTTCTATCAGCATGTTAAATGTGCAATCAGAGGGAGAAAAAAAAACTCTGAACCACCTTTACTCCACACACAGAGAAATGTACAAAAGCTCTCCCTCGCCCTCCATTTGGCAAATCTGACCATAATTCTATCCTCCTGATTCCTGCTTACATGCAAAAATGAAAGCAGGAAGCAGCAGTGAGTAGATAAATAAAAGAAGTGTTCAGATGCAGCAGATGCTAAGCTACAGGACGGTGTTGCTGTCACAGACTGGAATAAGTTCCAGAATGACTCCGATGGCATTGAGGAGTACACCCGTCAGTCACTGGCTTCATCAATAAGGATATCGATGGCGTCATCCCCACAGTGACCGTACGTACATACCCCAACCAGAAGTCATGGATTACAGGCAACATCCTCACTGAGCTAAAGGCAAGAGCTGCCACTTTCAAAGGAGTGGGACTCTAACCTGAAAGTGTAGAAGAAATCCCGCTATGCCCTCCGACGAACCATCACAGGCAAAGGGTTAATACAGGACTAAAATCGAATCGTACTACACCGGCTCTGATGCTAGTCAGATGTGGCAGGGCTTGCAAACCATTACAGACTAGAAAGGAAGCACAGCCGAGAGCTGCCCAGTGACACGAGCCTACCAGACGAGGCTAAATTACTTATATGCTTGCTTCGAGGCAAATAATACTAAAACCTGCATGAGAACAGCAGCTGTTCCGAAGGCAGCGTGATCACGCTCTCCGCAGCCGATGTGAGTAAGACCTTAACCTCTCAGGGGTAGGCGGGACGCTTGCGTCCCACATGGCCAATAGCCAGGGATAATGCAGAGCGCCAAATTCAAATACATTTCTATAAAAATCAAACCTTCATTAAATTTAACATGCAAGATAAATTAAGCGACACTCGTTGTGAATCCAGCCAACATGTCAGATTTCAAAAAGGCTTTTCAGCGAAAGCATAAGATGCTATTATCTGATGATGGCACAACAGTAAACAATGAGAGAGTAGCATATTTCAACTCTGCAGGCGCGACACAAAACGCAGAAATAAAATATAAATCATGTCTTACCTTTGACGAGCTTCTTTTGTTAGCACTCCAATATGTCCCATAAACATCACAAATGGTCCTTTGTTCAATTAATTCAGTTGAAAAATACCCAAAATATCCAATTTATTTGGCGTGTTTGATCCAGAAAAACACAGCTTCCAACTTACTCACAGCGTCGCTACAAAATATCTCAAGAGTTACCTGTAAACTTTGCTAAAACATTTCAAACTACTTTTGTAATACAACTTCAGGTATTTCCTAAACGTATATAATCGATCAAATTGAAGACGGGATGATCTGTGTTCAATACAGGAGCAAAACAAACTGGCCAAGCTACTTTTCTGGTTAAGCGCCTCTATCAAAAGGTACACATGAAGTGACTATCGTTCTGAGCTATGGTACTTCTTCATTACACCAAAGGAAAAACCTCCAACCAATTTCTACAAACCGGTGACATCAGTGGAAGCGGTAAGAACTGCAGGAAAGTCGTTAAGAATTCTGGATTCCCGATGAAAACGCATTGAAAAGAGTGACCTCAAAAAAAGAAAATCTGAATGGTTTGTCCTCGGGGTTTCGCCTGCTAAAATAAGTTCTGTTATACTCACAGACAGGATTCAAACAGTTTTAGAAACTTCAGAGTGTTTTCTATCAATACTAATAATATGCATATATTAGGATCTGGGACAGAGAGGCAGTTCAGTTTGGGCACGCTATTTATCCAAAAGTGAAAATGCTGCCCCTACCCCAAACAGGTTAAAATAGGTCAACATTCACAATGCCGCATGGCTCGACGGATAACCAGGAAGTGTACTGTGAGCATGCTTTGACCAACTGACAAGTGTCTTCACTGACATTTTCAATGTCTCCCTGTCTGAGTCTGTAGTACCAAGTTGTTTTAAGCAGACCGCCATAGTCCCTGCGCCCAAGAAAACAAAGTTAACCTGCCTAAATGATTACTGACCCAGTAGCACACAAATCACTCAAATATCCATGAAATGCTTTGAAAGGCTGGTCATGGCTCACATCAACACCATTATCCCAGAAACCTCGACCCACTCCAATTTGCATACCATCCCAACAGATCCACAGATGATGCAATCTCTATTGCACTCCACACTGCCCTTTCAGACCTGGACAGAAGGAACACCTATGTGAGAATGCTGTTCATTGACTACAACTCAGAGTTCAACACCATAGTACCCTCAACGCTCATCAATAAGCTAAGGACCCTAGTACTAAACACCTCTGCAACTGGATCCTGGACTTCTTTACGGGCCACCCCCAGGTATTAAGGGTAGGTAACAACGCATCCGTCACGCTGATCCTCAACACAGGGGCCCCTCAGGGTGCGTGCTCATTTCCTCTCCTGTACTCCCTGTTCCTCATGACTGCATGGCCAGGCACGCTCCAACACGATCATTAAGTTTTCCCGATGACACAACAGTGGTAGGACTGATCACCGACAACGGCGAGACTTCCTATAGGAAGGAGGTCAGAGACCGGACCGTGTGGTGCACGACAACAACCTCTATCCTCAACGTGAGCAAGACAAGGAGATGATTGTGGACTACAGGAAAAAGACGACCCCGAGCATGCGCCCATTCTCATAGACGAGGCTGCAGTAGAGCAGGTTGAGAGCTTCAAGTTCCTTGGCGTTCTCATCAACAACAAACTGGAATGGTCCAAACACACCAGACAGTTGTGAAGGGCAAACAACACCTCAGGAATCTGAAAAGATGTGGCATGGGTCCTCAGATCCTCAAAAGGTTCAACAGCTGCACCATCGAGAACATCCTAACTGGTTGCATCACTGCCTGGTATAGCAACTGCTTGGCCTCCGACCGCAGGCACTACAGTAGGTCTGTGTGGAAAGCAGCAAGCGGTACCGGAGCACAAGTCTAGGTCCAAGAGGCTTCTAAACAGCTCTCTCTGCCTCCGCACAGCAAGCGGTACCCGGAGCTCAAGTCTAGGTCCAAGAGGCTTCTAAACAGCTCTCTCTGCCTCCGCACAGCAAAGCGGTACCGGAGCTCCAAGTCTAGGTCCAAGAGGCTTCTAAACAGCTCTCTCTGCCTCCGCACAGCAAACGGTACCCGGGCTCAAGTCTAGGTCCCAGGCTTCCTAAACAGCTCTCTCTGCCCTCCCGCACAGCAAGCGGTACCGGAGCACCAAGTCTAGGTCCAAGAGGCTTCTAAACAGCTCTCTCTGCCTCCGCACAGCAAAGCGGTACCCGGAGCACCAAGTCTAGGTCCAAGAGGCTTCTAAACAGCTCTCTCTGCCTCCGCAAGGCAGCGGTACCGGAGCACCAAGTCTAGGTCCAAGGGCTTCTAAACAGCTCTCTGCATCCATAAGGCAAAGCGGTACCGGGCTCAAGTCTAGGTCCAAGAGGCTTCTAAACAGCTTGTACCCCCAAACCATAAGACTCCGAACAATCTAATCAAATGGCTACCCAGACTAATGACAACCGCCCCCCTTTACACCGCTGCTACTCTGTTGTTATGTTGTATGAATAGTCACTTTAATAACTCTCCCTACATTTACACATTACCTCAACTAACCGGTGCCCCCGCACATTTACTCTGTACCAGTAGGCCCCTGTATATAGTCTCGCTATTGTTATTTTACTGCTGCTCTTTAATTACTTGTTCATTTTATTTGTTTTAGTTTTTTTTTTAACTGCATTGTTGGTTAAGAGCTTGTAAGTAAACATTTCACTGTGAAGTCTCCTACACCTGTTGTATTCAGCATTTCACTGTAAGGTCTACTACACCTGTTGTATTCAGCATTTCACTGTAAGGTCTACTACACCTGTTGTATTCATCATTTCACTGTGAGGTCTACTACACCTGTTGTATTCAGCATTTCACTGTAAGGTCTACTACACCTGTTGTATTCAGCATTTCACTGTGAGGTCGTCTACACCTGTTCTATTCAGCATTTCACTGTGAGGTCTACTACACCTGTTGTATTCAGCATTTCACTGTAAGGTCTACTACACCTGTTGTATTCAGCATTTCACTGTAAGGTCTACTACACCTGTTGTATTCAGCATTTCACTGTGAGGTCTACTACACCTGTTCTATTCAGCATTTCACTGTGAGGTCTACTACACCTGTTGTATTCAGCATTTCACTGTAAGGTCTACTACACCTGTTGTATTCAGCATTTCACTGTAAGGTCTACTACACCTGTTGTATTCAGCATTTCACTGTAAGGTCTACTACACCTGTTGTATTCAGCATTTCACTGTGAGTCGTCTACACCTGTTCTATTCAGCATTTCACTGTGAGGTCTACTACACCTGTTGTATTCAGCATTTCACTGTAAGGTCTACTACACCTGTTGTATTCAGCATTTCACTGTGAGGTCTACTACACCTGTTGTATTCAGCATTTCACTGTAAGGTCTACTACACCTGTTGTATTCAGCATTTCACTGTAAGGTCTACTACACCTGTTGTATTCAGCATTTCACTGTGAGGTCGTCTACACCTGTTCTATTCAGCATTTCACTGTGAGGTCTACTACACCTGTTGTATTCAGCATTTCACTGTAAGGTCTACTACACCTGTTGTATTCAGCATTTCACTGTAAGGTCTACTACACCTGTTGTATTCAGCATTTCACTGTAAGGTCTACTACACCTGTTGTATTCAGCATTTCACTGTGAGGTCGTCTACACCTGTTCTATTCAGCATTTCACTGTGAGGTCTACTACACCTGTTGTATTCAGCATTTCACTGTAAGGTCTACTACACCTGTTGTATTCAGCATTTCACTGTGAGGTCTACTACACCTGTTGTATTCAGCATTTCACTGTAAGGTCTACTACACCTGTTGTATTCAGCATTTCACTGTAAGGTCTACTACACCTGTTGTATTCAGCATTTTACTGCAAGGTCTACTACACCTGTTGTATTCAACATTTCACTGTAAGGTCTACTACACCTGTTGTATTCAGCATTTCACTGTAAGGTCTACTACACCTGTTGTATTCAGCATTTCACTGTAAGGTCTACTACACCTGTTGTATTCAGCATTTCACTGTGAGGTCTACTACACCTGTTGTATTCAGCATTTCACTGTGAGGTCTACTACACCTGTTGTATTCAACATTTCACTGTAAGGTCTACTACACCTGTTGTATTCAGCATTTCACTGTGAGGTCTACTACACCTGTTGTATTCAGCATTTCACTGTAAGGTCTACTACACCTGTTGTATTCATCATTTCACTGTAAGGTCTACTACACCTGTTGTATTCAACATTTCACTGTAAGGTCTACTACACCTGTTGTATTCAGCATTTCACTGTGAGGTCTACTACACCTGTTGTATTCAGCATTTCACTGTAAGGTCTACTACACCTGTTGTATTCATCATTTCACTGTGAGATCTACTACACCTGTTGTATTCAGCATTTCACTGTAAGGTCTACTATACCTGTTGTATTCAGCATTTCACTGTGAGGTCTACTACACCTGTTGTATTCATCATTTCACTGTGAGGTCTACTACACCTGTTGTATTCAGCATTTCACTGTAAGGTCTACTACACCTGTTGTATTCAGCATTTCACTGTCAGGTCTACTACACCTGTTGTATTCAGCATTTCACTGTAAGGTCTACTACACCTGTTGTATTCAGCATTTCACTGTAAGGTCTACTACACCTGTTGTATTCAGCATTTCACTGTGAGGTCTACTACACCTGTTGTATTCAGCATTTCACTGTCAGGTCTACTACACCTGTTGTATTCAGCATTTCACTGTAAGGTCTACTACACCTGTTGTATTCAGCATTTCACTGCTAAGGTCCACTACACCTGTTGTATTCAGCATTTCACTGTAAGGTCTACACCTGTTGTATTTGACTAAAAACATTTGATTAGGATTTATTTGGAGTGTAAGGTGATGTGTGTGTACCTTCTTGATGATGTCCCTCACGGCCAGTAACTTCCGTTCTCCGCTGCTCCAACAAACAGCAGCTCCTGTTCTACTGTCTCTACTGCAGAGTTCCTGAGAACACACAATCGTTTGGAAACTCTTTTAGATGGTTCTGAAGGAGATTACAGACCGGAGATACAGTTAGAAGGAGATTACAGACCGGAGATACAGTTAGAAGGAGATTACAGACCGGAGATACAGTTAGAAGGAGATTACAGACCGGAGATACAGTTAGAAGGAGATTACAGACCGGAGATACAGTTAGAAGGAGATTACAGACAGGAGATACAGTTAGAAGGAGATTACAGACAGGAGATACAGTTAGAAGGAGATTACAGACAGGAGATACAGTTAGAAGGAGATTACAGACAGGAGATACAGTTAGAAGGAGATTACAGACAGGAGATACAGTTAGAAGGAGATTACAGACAGGAGATACAGTTAGAAGGAGATTACAGACAGGAGATACAGTTAGAAGGAGATTACAGACAGGAGATACAGTTAGAAGGAGATTACAGACAGGAGATACAGTTAGAAGGAGATTACAGACAGGAGATACAGTTAGAAGGAGATTACAGACAGGAGATACAGTTAGAAGGAGATTACAGACAGGAGATACAGTTAGAAGGAGATTACAGACAGGAGATACAGTTAGAAGGAGATTACAGACAGGAGATACAGTTAGAAGGAGATTACAGACAGGAGATACAGTTAGAAGGAGATTACAGACAGGAGATACAGTTAGAAGGAGATTACAGACAGGAGATACAGTTAGAAGGAGATTACAGACAGGAGATACAGTTAGAAGGAGATTACAGACAGGAGATACAGTTAGAAGGAGATTACAGACAGGAGATACAGTTAGAAGGAGATTACAGACAGGAGATACAGTTAGAAGGAGATTACAGACAGGAGATACAGTTAGAAGGAGATTACAGACAGGAGATACAGTTAGAAGGAGATTACAGACAGGAGATACAGTTAGAAGGAGATTACAGACAGGAGATACAGTTAGAAGGAGATTACAGACAGGAGATACAGTTAGAAGGAGATTACAGACAGGAGATACAGTTAGAAGGAGATTACAGACCGGAGATACAGTTAGAAGGAGATTACAGACCGGAGATACAGTTAGAAGGAGATTACAGACCGGAGATACAGTTAGAAGGAGATTACAGACCGGAGATACAGTTAGAAGGAGATTACAGACCGGAGATACAGTTAGAAGGAGATTACAGACAGGAGATACAGTTAGAAGGGTTGAAGGAGATTACAGACCGGAGATACAGTTAGAAGGGTTGAACCCCGGTATAAGGTGGGGAGCTTTGTTCATGTGCAGTGTTACCACTCAACCACGGCTCTGCAAAGAGAGGGCAGTTATGGGTAGCGGGGTACAGTGGAACAGGGGGCCGTGGGTGGCGGGTACAGTGGAACAGGGGGCCGTGGTAACAGGGGGCCGTGGGTGGCGGGGTACAGTGGAACAGGGGGCCGTGGGTGGCGGGGTACAGTGGAACAGGGGGCCAGTGGGTGGCGGGGGTACAGTGGAACAGGGGGCCGTGGTACAGTGGAACAGGGGGCCGTGGGTGGCGGGGTACAGTGGAACAGGGGGCCGTGGGTGGCGGGGTACAGTGGAACAGGGGGCCAGTGGGTGGCGGGGTACAGTGGAACAGGGGGCCGTGGTACAGTGGAACAGGGGGCCGTGGGTGGCGGGGTACAGTGGAACAGGGGACAGTGGGTGGCGGGGTACAGTGGAACAGGGGACTGTGGGTTTCGTAGTATAGTAGAACAGGGGACTGTGGGTTTTCGTAGTATAGTAGAACAGGGGACTGTGGGTGGCGTAGTATAGTAGAACAGGGGACTGTGGGTAGCGTAGTATAGTAGAACAGGGGACTGTGGGTAGTGTAGTATAGTAGAACAGGGGACTGTGGGTAGCGTAGTATAGTAGAACAGGGGACTGTGGGTAGTGTAGTATAGTAGAACAGGGGACTGTGGGTAGTGGAGTATAGTAGAACAGGGGACTGTGGGTGGCGT
>NW_027014551.1:0-13285 GCF_036934945.1 Oncorhynchus masou masou | reverse complement strand
ACCTGTTGATGCTCTGGGGGCGCAATTTCATTTATGGATGAAAAACGTTCCCGTTTTAAACAAGATATTTTGTCACAAAAAGATGCTCGACTATGCATATAATTGCTACCGTTCGAAAGAAAACACTCTGACGTGTCCAGAAATACAAAGATCTTCTCTGTGCGTGCCCTAAAACGTGAGCTTCAGGCAAAACCAAGATGAGATGGCATCCAGGAAATGACAAGGATTTTTGAGGCTCTGTTTTTCATTATCTCCTTATATGGCTGTGAACGCAAGAGGAACGAGCCTGCCCTTTCTGTCGTTTCCCCAAGGTGTCTGCAGCATTGTGACGTATTTGTGGGCAGATCATTGGAAGATTGACCATAACAGACCGCATTTACCACGTGTCCGCCCGGTGTCCTGCGCCGAAATTGGTGCGCAAAGTCACCTGCCAGTATTTTTCCATGGGACACAGAGAGGAAAGCAAGCTTCCACGAACTGCATGTCAATGAAGAGATATGTGCAAAGAAAACACCTTGAGGATTGATTCCAAACAACGTTTGCCATGTTTAGGTCGATATTACATGTAGGTTAATCCGGAAAAGTTTCACGTTGTAGGTGACTGCATTTCGGTTCGTTTCGGTAGCCAGACGCAATGTAAGCGGAGCGATTTCTCCTACACACAGACGCTTTCAGGAAACACTCGCATTTGGTATGTGACTGAGAGTCTCCTCATTAAAAACATCAGAAGCTCTTCAAAGGTAAATGATTTTATTTATTTGGTTATCTGGTTTTGTGAAAATGTTGCGTGCTACATGCTACACAAAATATGCTAACTTGCATACTCTTACACAAATTAGTCAATTTAGGTTCAAAAGCATATTTTGAAAATCTGAGATGACAGTGTTGTTAAGAAAGGCTAAGCTTGAGAGCAAACACATTATTTTAATTTTATTTACGATTTTCAGAAATCGTTAACGTTGCGTTATGCTAATGAGCCTGAGGCTTAGTCACAAAACCCGGATCCGGGTTGGGGAGTTTCAAAAGTTAAATATTTTTAAGAATATTTTTTGCGTTCCATGCGCCACATTCCAGCTGAGGGTGTTAGGGAAAGTTCCCAAGTGGGGATCAACATCCACATGAAGTTAATCATGTTCTCAATACATGCCACAAAGTTCTCTACTTTTGATAGATTTAAACAAACAAAATTGGAATCAGCATGGTCATAACCATAAACTGTCAACTCCATCTGCCTGATAGAATATGAATTTCGGTCCAACTATGTTACATTTAATAAGGTTTTAGAGTCAAAGCAACTACCGTGTATACACCTTGACTGAAGAAGAAAAATGCTATTTTTGTCAACTCTAAAATTTGTGTCTTCACGTCAGCTATGTTTTTATTGGGGATTTTCAAATGAATCATTTTCCATATTTTATAAATGTTTGAATTAAACTTTTATTTTTAGAGGCAAAAATATATATGTTCTGAGTATCTGTTTTCAACTCTGTCACTGTCAAAATGTATTGGTCAATATTCTGAACAAATATTTTTATCACTGTTCGGCAACATATGCTTAAACAACTGAAGTATTTGTTGTGCTAGAACTAAGGAACAGTGTTTGCTTTATAAATGTTGTTTTATGTTCTAAATCTAGAATTACATCCCAAAATGCTAACGAAATTAGCCCTGGAACATTTTATAGTGCTATGAAGAAAAAAAAGGCGTTTGGAGATTTGTATTACATATTTGAATAATATAATTTTAGAATTAAACTATCAAGGCCTTTAATAAGGCTCGGGACAATACTGCCCCCTTTGGATGAATTGCGTTCCCATAGTAAACTGAAAAAATATCTGTCCAAAATTGCTAATATATGCATATAATAATTATTATTGAATAGAAAACACTCTAAAGCTTCTAAAACCGTTTGAATTATGTCTGTATGTACTGTATAGCAGAACTCACAGGGCAGCCAATCTCCCAAACTAGTTTTCTCATCAGGAAAGTTGGGCCAACTTTGACGTCATTGCTCCCAGCTATGGATCTGGGATCAGTTTCTATGTCTTCCGCGAGATGTCTTCTATCAGTAGAGCGTTTAAGTGTGCAAATCCCACGAGCTTTGACCCTTTGGCAGGCAAAATACTGGGTGTCGGAGAAAATACATGCACTTTCAGGCGCCGTTTGCGCACAGAGCTCCCTTTGTTCCATCTTGCACCTGAGAAGAAGTCAGTTTGTCCGGTCGATTTGAGAATTGTTTTGTACGTTAATAACATCCTAAAGCTTGATTCTGCACTTAGTTTGACCAGTTTAGTCAACATATAATATGTAATTTGAAGTTTTGATGCGCAACTGTTCGGGACCAGAAGTAATTTTGGATGCATTTCAGCTTGAACTTGTCGCATTTGCTAACACAAAGACACACGACGAAACCAAACGCTGTTTTGGTAATTATGACTCCTTCCACTACATTCTGATCAAGAAGACCATCAAAGGTAAGGGAATATTTATGTTGTAATTTTGTGTTTCTGTTGACTCCAACATAGCGGAGAAATATTGCTTATGTCTGAGCGCCGTCTCAGATTATTGAATAGTTAACGATTTCTTAACGCTAAAAGAAATGTGACAAAACGATTGCATTAGAAGCAGTGTCTTCCTAACTATATGTGGAATATGTATATTTAGTCAAAGTTTATGATATTGCTGTTATCTGGCGTTATCTGATGGAGTTATCTATAATTTCTCCGGACATTTTTTAGCATTTTCTGAACATGGCGTCAATGTAAACAGAGATTTATGAATAGAAATGCATATTATTGAAAAAAACATAAATACCAAAAAACATGTCCTATTACTGTCATCTGATGAAGATTTTCTAAAAGGTTGGTGAATTATTTTCTTTTAATCCTGCGTTTGTGATTGCATCTTTTGTTCGACAAAATGGCTGCATATACGTCTGTGTGTCTTTGTGGTGGTTTGACATACATATGTGCTATGTTTTCGCCGTAAAACATTTTAGAAATCTGAAATCTGTTATCTTTCATTTGAGCTATTGGACTTGTTAATGTGTGGAGGTTAAATATTTCTAAGAATATTTTTGCATTCTGTGCGTACTTTTTGAGTTGAGGGGGTGGGGTGGGGGGTGCCCTTGGGGAACGTGTAGCGTGAACACGTTAAACATTTGTTGGACAATAATTGTACAAATGAAATACCTTTCAGGGGTCTGACAGAGTTGATATAAAGTTAGTTGCATTTTATGAAATAAAATATATAATAATTAGGAGGATTGTTCCTCTACATAGCTGATACTTTGGTCTATCAAAATATATATTTCAAATGTTGTTAATATTTAGACAAATATTTGTATACATTTGTTTGAGACTGTCCCGTCTTTCAAGAATACCTGAGCTATGAACAGCAACATTTTCTCTCAGCCTCATGGCAAATTTGTAAAATAGCCTGAGATTAGCTATAATTCTGCACGTTTCTCTCTACCCTCGCTTGGACCTGCGATACGCCACTGATGGAAGAGCATCAGAAAGGAAGTGATGGCGTGAGGACAAAGCAGTAGAGGACGGTTGGATTGGGAAAGAGGGCAAATATGGATTTACCACAGCAACCAGCTTTAAAAATGACTCCTGATATACCCTGCTTATAAAGTGGTGGTGGTGGTGGTGTGTGTGTGTGTTTGTGTGTGTGCGAGAGCGCAAAAATATAGGGGTGGTCATTTCAATCAGCTGGATTGTCCACCCGCAAATATGTAGCCGTGGTCTTTTCCATCGTTCCCTCTTTCTCTCTCTTGGTTGGCAAGATGAACACTGGAGCAGTGACAGCCGCAGCAGGCCGATGTGCAGACAGTGTTTACTCTGATAATAGGGATTTGATGTTGTTTCGCTCCCACAAGGCATCTTCAGACTTCATTTAATCAATCCTCAAACAGAAGCTTGTGAGAGCAGGGCTCTGACACAACGTGATGTGCATCTGGCTCTGCTCTGTGGAGATTGAGAGGAATATGCTCTAGTTTAACACAGGAAGGGATACAGAGTGTGGCAACAGTCCTCTAGACTAGAGTATTTCCAAAAAAGCATGTAAGGAATATGATATGTAACTTTACCTATAAGGTAGCAGGTAGCCTAGAGATTAAGAGCGTTGGGCCAGAAACCAAAAGGTCACTGGTTTAAATCCCTGAGCCAAAGAGGTCATAGGCACTTTTAACTGTAATTGCTCCTGTAAGTTGCTCTGAAGAGTGTCCAAAAATATAGAACACCATCTCTATCTAATAGAGGAGGTAATAATCAGATGTTAATATGAAAAAAAACGGCATTATCTTTCTGTCCTTTCTGTCCTATCTTTCTGTCCTACCCATTGTTCGCATTAGCATTTGATTTGAGCTTCTCACATATCCCCTGCTAACGGGTAATGTCCTGCAGACATTCACATCTCTGCAGAGCAGGAGACTCTTAAATGGTTTACTTTCCTTCCTCCATGGATTTTACTGAGAGATTTGTCTGGGGTTGGCTGATAGAGGTGCAACTGCTGCAATGTATAATCGCCTCAATCATTAGCTGTCTGAATATAGATATTGAAGTCTGTTTATGCCTTGTCTCTGTCTCCCAGGTGTTTTTACATGGAGTCGGGACACAGGTGGATAAGACAAGAATGGATCCAGAGTCATCCATTAACTGAAAAGACAAGTCGTTTCCTGCAACAGCCCTCTGCGACTTTAACCTTTTCACAAGAGTTCCTAGTATCTCTAATGGTTGCCCCAGCGTGAGTTTTGTTATGAAAGTGATGTCAAACTGCACTCACTGTTCCAAAATGGGATTACACAACGGACAGTTAACCCACGCTGCCTTCAAAACCAAGGCATGCTGCCTGCTAATTATCTATAGGCTATGTTTCAACTTGTCAATTTCAAATAATTTTCTAACAAGTTTTATTTTCAAACAACATTGTGTTCCACCTCCTCATTCATTCAAATAAGAAGTAGCTCATTTCACTGTTGTGGACTATTTATGTTTGAGGCTTTACTGGGTCGGACAGACTTCTCTCTTCGACAAGAGCCAAAGCACTTCCCCCGTGTTTCCCAGATCAAGTATGTAGACATTTGTGCATCTCTAGTCAGGGGGCCTTGCACAAACTTTTCCCCCTGGCACATTTTCTGGCTGGCGCCCGCATGGCCTTCGTTATTGTTGGACTTTGGACATGTTCCTATCAAAGTAAGTGCCTTATTTTCTGTAAATTGTGTTGTCTTTTCTGCTGTAGCATACTGCATGTACAGTGACTTTGGAAGGTATTCAGACCCCTTGGAATTTTTCCACATTGTGTTATGTTACAGTCTTATTCAAAAAATGTATTAAATATTTTTCCCCTCCACAATCTACACACAACACCCCATAATGACAAAGCAAAAACAGTTTTTGTTTAAAAATGTAGCAAAAATAAATAAATAAAAAATGGAAATATGACATTTACATAAGGATTCAGACCCTTTACTCAATACTTGTTGAAGCACCTTTGGCAGCGACTTTAGCATTGAGTCTTCTTGGGTATGATGCTACAAGCTTAGCACATCTGTATTTGGGGAGTTTCTCCCATTCTTTCCTGCAGATCCTCTCAAGCTCTGTCAGGTTGGATGGGGAGCGTTGCAGCACAGCTGTTTTCAGGTCTCCAGAGATGTTAGATCAAGTTCAGATCCCGGCTCTGACTGGGCCACTCAAGGACATTCAGCGACTTGTCCCGAAGCCACTCCTGCATTGTCTGGTCTGTGCGATTAGGGTTGTTGTCCTGTTGAAAGGTGAACCTTCGCCCAGTCTGAGGTCCTGCACACTCTGGAGTAGGTTTTCAAGGATCTCTCTGTACTTTACTCCGTTCATCTTTGCCTCGATCCTAACTAGTCTCCCAGTTACTGCCGCTGAAAAACATCCCCAAAGCATGATGCTGCCACCACCATGCTTCACCAAATCAAATCAAATCAAATCAAATTTTATTTGTCACATACACATGGTTAGCAGATGTTAATGCGAGTGTAGCGAAATGCTTGTGCTTCTAGTTCCGACAATGCAGTAATAACCAACAAGTAATCTAACTAACAATTCCTAATCTACTGTCTTATACACAGTGTAAGGGGATAAAGAATATGTACATAAGGATATATGAATGAGTGATGGTACAGAGCAGCATTGGCAAGATACAGTAGATGGTATCGAGTACAGTATATACATATGAGATTGTAAACAAAGTGGCATAGTTAAAGTGGCTAGTGATACATGTATTACATAAGGATGCAGATCGGTGATATAGAGTACAGTATATACGTATGCATATGAGATGAATAATGTAGGGTAAGTAACATTATATAAGGTAGCATTGTTTAAAGTGGCTAGTGATATATTTACATCATTTCCCATCAATTCCCATTATTAAAGTGGCTGGAGTTGAGTCAGTGTCAGTGTGTTGGCAGCAGCCACTCAATGTTAGTGGTTGCTGTTTAACAGTCTGATGGCCTTGAGATAGAAGCTGTTTTCAGTCTCTCGGTCCCAGTTTTGATGCACCTGTACTGACCTCGCCTTCTGGATGATAGCGGGGTGAACAGGCAGTGGCTCGGGTGGTAGATGTCCTTGATGATCTTTATGGCCTTCCTGTAACATCGGGTGGTGTAGGTGTCCTGGAGGGCAGGTAGTTTGCCCCGATGATCGTTGTGCAGACCTCACTACCCTCTGGAGAGCCTTACGGTTGAGGGCGGAGCAGTTGCTATACCAGGCGGTGATACAGCCCGCCAGGATGCTCTCGATTGTGCATCTGTAGAAGTTTGTGAGTGCTTTTGGTGACAAGCCAAATTTCTTCAGCCTCCTAAGGTTGAAGAGGCGCTGCTGCGCCTTCTTCATGATGCTGTCTGTGTGAGTGGACCAATTCAGTTTGTCTGTGATGTGTATGCCGAGGAACTTAAAACTTGCTACTCTCTCCACTACTGTTCCATCGATGTGGATAGGGGTGTTCCCTCTGCTGTTTCCTGAAGTCCACAATTATCTCCTTAGTTTTGTTGACGTTGAGTGTGAGGTTATTTTCCTGACACCACACTCCGAGGGCCCTCACCTCCTCCCTGTAGGCCGTCTCGTCTTTGTTGGTAATCAAGCCTACCACTGTTGTGTCGTCCGCAAACTTGATGATTGAGTTGGAGGCGTACGTGGCCACGCAGTCGTGGGTGAACAGGGAGTACAGGAGAGGGCTCAGAACGCACCTGTGGGGCCCCAGTGTTGAGGATCAGCGGGGAGGAGATGTTGTTACCTACCCTCACCACCTGGGGCGGCCCGTCAGGAAGTCCAGTACCCAGTTGCACAGGGCGGGGTCGAGACCCAGGGTCTCGAGCTTGATGACGAGCTTGGAGGGTACTATGGTGTTGAATGCCGAGCTGTAGTCGATGAACAGCATTCTCACATAGGTATTCCTCTTGTCCAGATGGGTTAGGGCAGTGTGCAGTGTGGTTGAGATTGCATCGTCTGTGGACCTATTTGAGCGGTAAGCAAATTGGAGTGGGTCTAGGGTGTCAGGTAGGGTGGAGGTGATATGGTCCTTGACTAGTCTCTCAAAGCACTTCATGATGACGGAAGTGAGTGCTACAGGGGCGGTAGTCGTTTAGCTCAGTTACCTTAGCTTTCTTGGGAACAGGAACGATGGTGGCCCTCTTGAAGCATGTGGGAACAGCAGACTGGTATAGGGATTGATTGAATATGTCCGTAAACACACCAGCCAGCTGGTCTGCGCATGCTCTGAGGCGCGGCTGGGGATGCCGTCTGGGCCTGCAGCCTTGCGAGGGTTAACACGTTTAAATGTTTTACTCACCTCGGCTGCAGTGAAGGAGAGACTGCATTTTCCGTTGCAGGCAGTGTCAGTGGCACTGTATTGTCCTCAAAGCGGGCAAAAAAGTTATTTAGTCTGCCTGGGAGCAAGACATCCTGGTCCGTGACTGGGCTGGATTTCTTCCTGTAGTCCGTGATTGACTGTAGACCCTGCCACATGCCTCTTGTGTCTGAGCCGTTGAATTGGGATTCTACTTTGTCTCTGTACTGACGCTTAGCTTGTTTGATAGCCTTACGGAGGGAATAGCTGCATTGTTTGTATTCAGTCATGTTACCAGACACCTTGCCCTGATTGAAAGCAGTGGTTCGCGCTTTCAGTTTCACACGAATGCTGCCATCAATCCAAGGTTTCTGGTTAGGGAATGTTTTAATCGTTGCTATGGGAACGACATCTTCAATGCACGTTCTAATGAACTCGCACACCGAATCAGCGTATTCGTCAATGTTGTTATTTGACGCAATACGAAACATGTCTCAGTCCAGCTTTTGTCTGTAGGCAGGTATCAGCAAAATGGAGTCGTGGTCAGCTTTTCCGAAAGGGGGGCGGGGCAGGGCCTTATATGCGTCGCGGAAGTTAGAGTGACAGTGATCCAAGGTTTTCCGCCCTGGTTGCGCAATCGATATGCTGATAAAATTTAGGGAGTCTTGTTTTCAGATTAGCCTTGATAAAATCCCCAACAACGATGAATGCAGCCTCCGGATAAATGGTTTCCAGTTTGAAAAGATTTAAATAAAGTTCGTTCAGAGCCATCGATGTGTCTGCTTGGGGGGGATATATACGGCGGTGATTATAATCGAAGAGAATTCTCTTGGTAGGTAATGCGGTCTACATTTCATTGTGAGGAATTCTAAATCAGGTGAACAGAAGGATTTGAGTTCCTGTATGTTTCTTTCATCGCACCATGCCTCGTTAGCCATAAGGCATACACCCCACCCTCTTCTTACCAGAAAGGTGTTTGTTTCTGTCGGCGCGATGCGTGGAGAAACCCGTTGTCTGCACTGCTTCGGATAGCGTCTCTCCAGTGAGCCATGTTTCCGTGAAGCACAGAACGTTACAGTCCCTGATGTCCCTCTGGAATGCTACCCTTGCTCGGATTTCATCAACCTTGTTGTCAAGAGACTGGACATTGGCAAGAAGAATGCTAGGAAGTGGGGCACGATGTGCCCATCTCCGTAGTCTGACCAGAAGACCGCTACGTTTCCCTCTTTTTCGGAGTCGTTTTTGGGGTCGCTGCATGCGATCCATTCCGTTGTCCTGTTTGTAAGGCAGAACACAGGATCCGCGTCGCAAAAACATATTCTTGGTCGTACTGATGGTGAGTTGACGCTGATCTTATATACAGTAGTTCTTCTCGGCTGTATGTAATGAAACCTAAGATGACCTGGGGTACTAATGTAAGAAATAACACGTAAAAAAAAACAAAAAACTGCATAGTTTCCTAGGAACTTGACGAAGGCGGCCATCTCTGTCGGCGCCGGAAGTTGAGGATAGTGCCAGGTTTCCTCCAGACATGACGCTTGGCATTCAGGCAAAAGAGTTCAATCGTAGTTTAATCAGGCCAGAGAATGTTGTTTCTCACGATCTGAGTGTCTTTAGGTGCATTTTGGCAAAATCCAAGAGGACTTATGTTCCTTTTACTGAGGAGTGGCTTCTGTCTGGCCATTCTACCATAAAGGCCTGATTGGTGGAGTGCTGCAGAGATGGTTGTCCTTCTGGAAGGTTCTTCCATCTCCACAGAGAAACTATATAGCTCTGTCAGAGTCACCATCGGGTTCATGTTCACCTCCCTGACCAAGGCCATTCTCCCCGAATACTCAGTTTGGCCAGGCGGCAAGCTCTAAAAAGAGTCTTGGTGGTTCCAAACTTCTTCCATTTAAGAATGATGGAGGCCACTGTGTTCTTGGGGACCTTCAATTCTGAATACATTTTGGTACCCTTCCCCAGATCTGTGCCTCGACACAATCCTGTTTCGGATCTCTACAGACAATTCCTTGGACTTCATTGGTAGATTTTGCTCTGACATGCACCGTCAACTGTGGGACCTTATATAGACAGGTGTGTGTTTTTCCAAATCATGTCCAATCAATTGAATTTACCACGGTGGACTACAATCAAGTTGTAGAAACATCACAAGGATGATTAATGGAAACAGGATGCACCTGGGCTCAAAAAATACTTTTTGAAGTTTGTACTGATTATGATGAGCTAATGGTAAGCTAATTGCCAGCTATGTGTGGCGCCATGTTTGTTGACATCATACAATTAATTCTGGTTGTCACACAAGTGTCTGTCGGTCGGACCTCTAGAAAGAGGCCAAGTTCTAGAGTTGGAATAACGAGTTGGATGACCGTGCCAAAAAAAAAAATCCCATTCGGAGCTCTTTTTTTCCCAGAGTTCCCAGTTGTCTTGCACTGAAGTCTGAGATGTTTTGAACGCGGTTCCCAGTTGTTTTGAACGCGGCATCAGATTGTAACTATGGTACCTCAGGGTTTCCAGCTCAGACCCCCCTTTCCAGGGTTTTTATTTTTATTTAGCTCATAAACGTCTCCTGTGTTTGTCCCCTATTTATTGATAAATCCCCCATGATAGTAATATTTCCTGCATCATATCCCCCCACAATACATTCAGCCATTTCTACTTCCCATAGACTTGACACCCCCTCACAAATTAAATGAACACCCCGACAAACCCCCTAAAATAGTTTAAACAATATAGTATCTGGTGACTCTGTTCAGCTTTTGCGCTACGGTTAGGCAAAGCAGTAGGCATGCATTTGTATTGTATTTTTCAAGCAATGGGCGCAGCCATCTTTGACTTTGTTTATTTGCGTCTTATAGTGAATGGCATTCTGGGATTAGGGAGTTTTTGCTTTTCAAACATCAACAAACATGGCTGCCATCGTAAATACTTTAGCTGCTGTTAGCTGAGCTGACACGCATCTCATGTCTAAACAACATTTCTCCCTTGTTCTCACCAGAGATGTGGTGCATTGTAAACAGGTTGTTAGGTCACTTAAACTTCTGTTTATTTTTTTTTGTCAGCACAACCTGTTATTTAGATTTAGGTTTATGGAACGAGTTCAGCAGTGGATGTGTTCCGTGTGATGATTGGATGATGAAGTTCGCATTTATCTTTTATAATAACAGGTGAACTTGAGGAATAAAGTTGTGAAGACCTTTATTTCCCATCAGTACAAGACATTGTTTAGTTGCTTTTCACTGCTGTTTACAATGATCCCAAATATGTGATCGTACGCGTCAAAGTGTTAAAGAATATTCTCAAATCGGTGATTCCTAAGATTTGGTCAACTACGTCAAATTTGTCTAAAATCCTAAATGAGTCAGGACTGAGCAGGGTCAGCTTTTAAATAAGGACCCCTTATTCATGTCTTTACAAGCTCTCTACTTTTGATAGATTTTAAACAAACAATAGTGGAATCACCATGGTCACAACCATACATCGAAGACTATTTATGCCTTGTCTCTGTCTACCATGCGGTTTTACACTGAGTTGGGACACAGGTGGATAGGAAAGAAAAACTAGGAAAAGAAAAATGCATTAAGACTCATATCACATGATACACGAGACCCAACCGCTGAGCACCATGTGCACGTCATGGAACGTCTTCACACAAATCCATCAGCCCAGACTGTAGTGGCCATTATGACGGAACTGCCCAGTTTAAATTGATCATGGCACCATGGGAACACTCTCTCGTTATCCCTCCAAACAACCCAATGGGAACGCAGCATCCGTCAATGCTGTCACTCTGGGAGATAAGTGAGAATATGACACTGGCGTTTCCCTTCAGTGCTCTTAAATCTTACATGCTACAACAGAAACGATATAGCAGGTAAGGTCGCTCACCTTGACTCAAGGGAGACACAACAGCATTGGCCGCTGAGGTAAAAATCGAATGACAATGTAAACACTGTGTAAGAGACTAAAAAATTAGGAAGGTATTTTGACTGGCCTCTGGCCCGAAAGTATAAACCGTCCAACCTGATGGTGTGTTTGTGGATGTCGACATGCAGAGCTGAGTTGAAGCCAGGGCTTTGATTAATACAGCATAGCACAGATGAGGAGCTGTCATTGTCAGCCGAAGACATGGGGTTTTACACAGCCTTGTATCAAAGATACACCGCAGCGGCAATGTGTCTGACACCACTGCACTGCTGGGCCAATGTGTCTGACACCAGTCCCTGCTGGGCAATGTGTCTGACACCAGTCCCTGCTGGGCAATGGGACTAGAGAAAGAGGGCATGGACTTGGGGACGGTTAGGGTGTGTGTGTGTGTGTGTGTGTGTGTGTGTGTGTGTGTGTGTGTGTGCGCGTGTGTGTGTGTGTGTGTGTGTGTGTGTGTGTGTGTGTGTGTGTGTGTGTGTGTGTGTGTGTGTGTGTGTGTGTGTGTGTGTGAGAGTGAGTTGTGGAGGAGATTAGGAAACAGGACCAGAGAGGAGTCAGGGGTGAAAAGTTAGGGGCCAAGGGTCAGGTTCCATGGAGGAGTGTGGAGGGAATACTCACTGTCCTCCAAAAAGTTGCATGCCCAGCAGAGCAAAGACCACGATGAAGAGGAAGAGGAGGAAGAGCAAGCTGATAATGGACTTCATGGAGTTGAGCAGAGACACCACCAGGTTCCTCAGGGAGTTCCAGTACCTGGGGAAAACAGAGGGAAGAGAAAGGAAGAAGAGAAAGAAGAGAGAGAGAAAGAGAGAGGAATAGATAGAGAGAGAGGGCGATAGTGAATGGACAGGGAGAAAAAAATGTCCTATATTGTTGTGAATCACAGGATTACTAATCTAGTGAGTATAAATGACTGCTACCTAACTGTAACCATTTCCTGCAGTCAAATAACCTAGTGTCCTTGTGGGTGGAATGTTAATAACCTAGTGTCCTCACGGGTGGAATGTTATTAACCTAGTGTCCTCATGGGTGGAATGTTATTAACCTAGTGTCCTCATGGGTGGAATGTTATTAACCTAGTGTCCTCATGGGTGGAATGTTATTAACCTAGTGTCCTCACGGGTGGAATGTTATTAACCTAGTGTCCTCATTGGTGGAATGTTATTAACCTAGTGTCCTCATGGGTGGAATGTTATTAACCTAATGTTATTAACCTAGTGTCCTCATGGGTGGATGTTATTAACCTAGTGTCCTCATGGGTGGAATGTTATTAACCTAGTGTCCTCATGGGTGGAATGTTATTAACCTAGTGTCCTCATGGGTGGAATGTTATTAACCTAGTGTCCTCATGGGTGGAATGTTATTAACCTAGTGTCCTCATGGGTGGAATGTTATTAACCTAGTGTCCTCATGGGTGGAATGTTATTAACCTAGTGTCCTCATGGGTGGAATGTTATTAACCTAGTGTCCTCATGGGTGGAATGTTATTAACCTAGTGTCCTCATGGGTGGAATGTTATTAACCTAGTGTCCTCATGGGTGGA
>NW_027014550.1:0-13288 GCF_036934945.1 Oncorhynchus masou masou | reverse complement strand
TACCACATACCACATAATATCAGGTACCATAGTATACTAGATAACACAGTCTACCACAGTACCACAGTATACCAGATACCACATTATACCAGATACCACAGTATACCAGAAAGCACAGTCAACCATAGTACCACAGTATACCAGATACCAGAGTATACCAGATACCACAGTATACCAGATACCACAATATACCATAGTGCCACAGTATACCACATACCACATAATATCAGGTACCACAGTATACCAGATACCACAGTATATCATAGTACCACAGTATACGAGATACCACAGTCTACCAGAGCACCACAGTATACCAGAAACCACAGTCGACCATAGTACCACAGTATACCAGATACCACAGTCGACCATAGTACCATAGTCTACCATAGTACCACTGTATACCAGATACCACAGTATACCAGATACCACAGTATACCATAGTAACACAGTATACCAGATACCACAGTATACCAGATACCACAGTCTACTATAGTACCACAGTATACCAGATACCACAGTATACCATAGTACAACAGTCTACCACAGTACCACAGTATACCAGATACCACAGTATACCAGATACCACATTATACCAGATACCACAGTATACCAGATAGCACAGTCTACCATAGTACCACAGTATACCAGATACCACAGTATACCAGATACCACAGTATACAGATTACCACTGTCTACCATAGTACCTTAGTATACCATAGTACCACAGTATACCAGATACCACCGTCTACCATAGTACCACAGTATACCAGATGCCACAGTCGACCATAGTACCACAGTATACCAGATACCACAGTCGATCATAGTACCACAGTCGACCATAGTACCACAGTATACCAGATACCACAGTCGACCATAGTACCACAGTATACCATGGTACCACAGTATACCATAGTTCCACATTATACCATAGTACCACAGTATACCAGATGGCAAAGTCTACCATAGTACCACAGTATACCAGATACCACAGTATACCATAGTACCACAGTATACCAGATAGCACAGTATACCATAGTACCACAGTCTACCATAGTACCACAGTTTACCATAGTACCACAGTATACCATAGTACCACAGTATACCATAGTACCACAGTCTACCATAGTACCACAGTATACCATAGTACCTTAGTATACCATAGTACCACAGTATACCAGATACCACAGTATACCATAGTACCACAGTCTACCATAGTACCACAGTTTACCATAGTACCACAGTATACCATAGTACCACAGTATACCATAGTACCACAGTCTACCATAGTACCACAGTATACCATAGTACCTTAGTATACCATAGTACCACAGTATACCAGATACCACAGTATACCATAGTACCACAGTATACCATAGTACCACAGTCTACCATAGTACCACAGTATACCAGATACCACAGTATACCAGATACCACAGTCTACCATAGTTCCACAGTACACCATAGTACAACAGTATCCCATAGTACCACAGTCTACCATATTACCACAGTCTACCATAGTACCACAGTATACCAGATACCACAGTCTACCATAGTACCACAGTATACCATAGTACCACAGTATCCCATAGTACCACATTCTACCATAGTACCACAGTATACCATAGTACCACAGTATACCATAGTACCACAGTCTACCATAGTACCACAGTATACCAGATACCACAGTATACCATATTACCACAGTATACCAGATAGCACAGTATACCATAGTACAACATGTCTAACCACAGTACCACAGTATACCAGATACCACAGTATACCAGATACCACATTATACCAGATACCACAGTATACCAGATAGCACAGTCTACCATAGTACCACAGTATACCAGATACCACAGTATACCAGATACCACAGTATACCAGATACCACTGTCTACCATAGTACCTTAGTATACCATAGTACCACAGTATACCAGATACCACCGTCTACCATAGTACCACAGTATACCAGATGCCACAGTCGACCATAGTACCACAGTATACCAGATACCACAGTCGATCATAGTACCACAGTCGACCATAGTACCACAGTATACCAGATACCACAGTCGACCATAGTACCACAGTATACCATAGTACCACAGTATACCATAGTTCCACATTATACCATAGTACCACAGTATACCAGATGGCACAGTCTACCATAGTACCACAGTATACCAGATACCACAGTATGCCATAGTACCACCGTATACCATAGTACCAAAGTCTACCATAGTACCACAGTATACCATAGTACCTTAGTATACCATAGTACCACAGTATACCAGATAGCACAGTATACCATAGTACCACAGTGTACCATAGTACCACAGTCTACCATAGTACCACAGTATACCAGATACCACAGTATACCATAGTACCACAGTATACCATAGTACCACAGTATACCATAGTACCACAGTATACCAGATACCACAGTATACCATAGTACCACAGTATACCATAGTAGCACAGTATACCACAGTACCACAGTACAACAGTACCACAGTATACAATAGTACCACAGTATACCAGATACCACAGTCTACCATAGTACCACAGTATACCAGATATCACAGTATACCATAGTACCACAGTACCATACCACATATCACAGAATATCAGGTACCACAGTATACCAGATACAGTATACCATAGTACCACAGTACCACAGCAGACACCACAGTATACCAGATACCACAGTATACCATAGTACCACAGTACCACAGTACCACAGTTACAACCCACAGTATACCAGATACCACAGTACCACAGTACCAGAATACCAGAGTACCACAGTATACCAGATACCACAGTATACCATAGTACTATAATATAGCAGATACCCCAGCATACCAGATACCACAGTATAACAAATACCACAGTATACCATAGAACCACAGTATAGCAGATACCACAGTACCATATACCAGACCACAGTACCACAGTACCTACACTAGTGCCACAGTATAACACAGTACACAGAATAGTACCATAGTACCACAGTACCATAGTATACCATGTACCACAGTATACCAAATACCACAGTCTACCACAGTACCATAGTACCACAGTATAATAGATACCACAGGGTACCACAGACCACAGTACAACAGTACCACAGTACAGCCAGATACCACAGTCTACCATAGTACCACAGTACACCAGATACCACAGTATACCATAGCACCACAGTATACCATATATTACAGTACCATAGCACCACAGTACCAGATACCACAGTATACCACATACCAGTAATATCACAGTACCATAGTATACCAGATAACACAGTCTACCACAGTACCACAGTATACCACAGTACCACAGTACCATAGTACCACAGTACCAGATACTACAGTATACAGTACCACAGTACCATAGTACTACAGTATATCAGATACCACAGTTCAACAGTAACATAGTACTATAATTACAGTACCACAGTACCATAGGCAAACAAGTACCACAGTACTACAGTATACCACAGTACCATATAATATCAGGTACCACAGTCAACAGTACCAGATACTACAGTATATCATAGTACCACAGTATACCAGATACCACAGTAGTACCATAGTGCCACAGTACCATAACACATACCACAGTACCACATACCATAGTACCACAGTATATCAGATACCACAGTTCAACAGTAACACAGTATACCAGATACCACAGTACAAAGTACTACAGTGTGCGAAACCACAGTACAACAGTACTACAGTATACCAGTACCACAGTACCATAGTACCACAGTATACCAGATACAACAGTCGACCATAGTGCCCCAAAGTATACCATAGTACCACAGTACAACAGTACCATAGTTCCACATTAGTACCATATTAATAGCATAACAAAGTACCACAGTACCACACAGTACCACAGTATGCCAGATGCCACAGTATACCAGATACCACAGTCTACCATAGTGCCACAGTATAACACATACCACAGAATATCCGGTCACCACAGTATATCAGATGCCACAGTATACCATAGTACCACAGTATACCAGATACCACAGTATACCATAGTACCACAGTATACCAGATGCCACAGTCGACCATAGTACCACAGTATGCCAGATACCACTGTCTGCCATAGTACCACAGTATACCAGATACCACAGTCGACCCATAGTACCACAGTATACCATAGTACCACAGTATACCATAGTTCCACATTATACCATAGTACCACAGTATACCAGATGGCACAGTCTACCATAGTACCACAGTATACCAGATACCACAGTATACCATAGTACCACAGTATACCAGATAGCACAGTATACCATAGTACCACAGTCTACCATAGTACCACAGTCTACCATAGTACCACAGTATACCATAGTACCACAGTATACCATAGTACCACAGTATACCATAGTTCCACAGTCTACCATAGTACCACAGTATACCATAGTACCTTAGTATACCATAGTACCACAGTATACCAGATACCACAGTATACCATAGTACGACAGTATACCATAGTACCACAGTCTACCATAGTACCACAGTATACCAGATACCACAGTCTACCATAGTTCCACAGTATACCATAGTACCCCAGTATACCATAGTACCACAGTATACCAGATACCACAGTATACCATAGTACGACAGTATACCATAGTACCACAGTCTACCATAGTACCACAGTATACCAGATACCACAGTCTACCATAGTTCCACAGTATACCATAGTACCACAGTATCCCATAGTACCACAGTCTACCATATTACCACAGTCTACCATAGTACCACAGTATACCAGATACCACAGTCTACCATAGTACCACAGTATACCATAGTACCACAGTATCCCATAGTACCACAGTCTACCATAGTACCACAGTATACCATAGTACCACAGTATACCATAGTACCACAGTACTACCATAGTACCACAGTATACCAGATACCACAGTATACCATAGTACCACAGTATACCAGATAGCACAGTATACCATAGTACCACAGTCTACCATAGTACCACAGTATACCATAGTACCACAGTATACCATAGTACCACAGTATACCGTAGTACCACAGTATACCGTAGTACCTCAGTATACCATAGTACCACAGTATACCAGATACCACAGTATACCATAGTACCACAGTATACCATAGTACCACAGTCTACCATAGTACCACAGTATACCAGATACCACAGTATACCATAGTACCACAGTATACCATAGTACCCCAGTATACCATAGTACCACAGTATACCAGATACCACAGTATACCATAGTACCACAGTATACCATAGTAGCACAGTCTACCATAGTACCACAGTATACCAGATACCACAGTATACCAGATACCACAGTCTACCATAGTACCACAGTATACCATAGTACCACAGTATCCCATAGTACCACAGTCTACCATAGTACCACAGTATACCATAGTACCACAGTATACCATAGTACCACAGTATACCATAGTACCACAGTACACCAAAGCCTTTAGCAGATGTTCAGGTTTTGCACGAAATGTTGCAGACAGTCACATCTGAATAAGAATGCAGATTAGACTGTCACTGAATATTTGGTGGCTATGTAGTTTGCAGATCTGTGTACAGTGTATAGAGTGGATATGGTTGTAGTATGTTGCAGATTACTGTCATAATGCACTCAACAGAGACAGCCGTTAGACAGAATGGCCTCTGTGTGTGGACTGTGGAGGAAACTGTGCAGCCCGGCTTCTGCCTGGGCCTGTGTTTGCACAAGCTCCCCGTTAGTGACTATTCTCTAGCACAGCTATTTTTCTTCACTGTTTCACGTGTTCTCACGTGCACGCATGCACACACACACACACACGTCAAACACGCAAAACCTTCAGCAGACCCCTGATAATTACTCATGCTCATTTAAAATGAACACTCGCTGGGGGCTCAGAGACATTTTCTGGCCATCGAGTGACAGAGTGTGTGTGTGTATATCATTGTGTGTATTAGTGTGTAGATGTTGGCTGGGTCTCGCTCTCTGTGACCAAAAGGCCAAGGGACTGAGTCTGGTCCGTTCTGAACAGAGGTTATACATGAATTCACAGTGGTATACTCTACGCACAGTGAACCTGCCTTCTTGTTAAAAAAATAGTGATTAGGGTTAAAAAATGTGATTGGGGTTAATCAGTCATCTGTCTGAGAGCAGGACTGGAGTCTTTCCCACTCTAGACCAGAGAATCAGACCACACCAGGCAAACTAAGACCAACAAACTGCTATTTGACAACTTTTAGTATGTTAACTTAGGCTACTGTTTGATTGAGATTAGTCGAAGCATCACCGAACAAATGCATTTTTGCTGTTTCAAATCTATTTGCCTGTGAGTCACAAGTGGTACTCTACATGTGCTGTACAAGTCCACACAGTATTGTGGTGCAGTTTCCATGTCCTAACCCATTATGGGACATGTCAAGGTCTGGCACCTTCGAACAACTCAAAGTCTGTCCTACCTCTACTGCTAACCTCCTACAACCATCCGGAAGTCTTGCAAGCCTACATTCTGTTTCGCTAAATGGATTCAGCAGCGGTAATCAGTCTGGTAATTACGAGGCTACACCTCTACACCTCTACACCTAAAAAAAACCTGGCTACATCCACACATCTTAAATCTAAATCCAAACTTCCAATCATATGATTTGAAATGAGGTCGGGATGATGGCATCTGCTGAGTGAATGCATGAAGGCACAAAGTGTTTACTTAGCTAAGATTTATTCCTCGGAAACACAGCATGTGTTCTGTCCGTCACCGCCTTCCGCCCCATAAGACCCAAGCTCTTAGCAGGATGTCCTGTCTGACAGATAGAAATAATTAGTTTCATTACTCTCACACACACACACACACATGCATACTCACACACGCACAAGCACACATGCGCACACAAACACACATGTTCATGCGGACACACACACACACACACACACACACACACACACACACACACACACACACACACACACACACACACACACACACACACACACACACACACAGTCACCATTCATCTTGCCTTATCCACTCCACTCTGCCCTTCAGACAGGCGTTCTATACTGTAGCTCTGCAGGTGTTGCTGCTGTTTATTTCTCAATCATAATCCAGTCCTTAGTTTAATCCCGTGTTTAATAAATGGTGGGTCGGGAGTGGAATGTGTTGGTCAGTCATGTCATGAGAGAGGAGGTCCAGAGGTGAGAGGGGTAGTACAGAGAAGTGGGCATGGAGGAGGGTGTGTGCAGAGGTGACATGTGACATGGGGAGTTTAAAAGGGGGTCATCCGTGTTGAGGCTGTGTCTCTGTGTCCAGACTGGACTGGGCTGCTGAATAGCTCCAGGGCCCCATCTGATCTGTCACCAGATGAAAGGTGTTGAGTACACACAGTAACTGGTCAGGAGCTGTGTGGACGACATTGTTCCTAGGCACTATTAGTAGGTGCTGTTCAGTCCGTTCAGCTGTAGACAACCTTTAATAAAATTCTGAAGTTCCCAGATTTCCTGCAGTTCCATCTGATGATGCGAGGTATCCAAGCAGGATTTCCGGAAAACAAGGGCCATTTGGAAAGATACTGAAATTTTGCAACCCTGAGTTAAAGTATTTGCTATCAGAAACAGTATTTGTTTTTAGCTCACAACTGACTATTTACACATCTTCCTGTCAGATTCAGATGAAGGGAATTGTATTGGCATGGTGAGTCTGAGCTGAATTTCAGGCATCTGGGCTCATATTCCTGTTACATGGACCACATATCTTAAAGAGAGTTTATATAGAGTGGTGAGGTTTTCACCCAAGGTTCACCCAAGGTGCATTCCCATCTAGACGCTCAGCCCAGCCCAGCTCCAGCCCAGCCCAGCCCAGCTCAGCCCAGCCCAGCCCAGCCAGCTCAGCCCAGCCCAGCAGCCCAGCCCCAGCTCAGCTCAGCTCAGCCAGAGGAGACATACAGGTGTATGTGGGAGGCAGTAGCATGTGTGCGGTCAGATCCCACATTTACACACCAGTCTATACAGTGCCTTGCGAAAGTATTCGGCCCCCCTTGAACTTTACTTTCAGTGCAGCAAACTCTTCCAGAAGTTCAGTGAGGATCTCTGAATGATCCAATATTGACCTAAATGACTAATGATGATAAATACAATCCACCTGTGTGTAATCAAGTCTCCGTATAAATGCACCTGCACTGTGATAGTCTCAGAGGTGTGTTAAAGCGCAGAGAGCATGTGAAGAACAAGGAACACACCAGGCAGGTCTGAGGTACTGTTGTGAAGAAGTTTAAAGCTGGATTTGGATACAAAAGATTTCCCCAAGCCTTCTAAGCATCCCAAGGAGCACTGTGCAAGCGATAATATTGAAATGGAAGGAGTATCAGACCACTGCAAATCTACCAAGACCTGGCCGTCCCTCTAAACTTTCAGCTCATACAAGGAAGACTGATCAGAGATGCAGCCAAGAGGCCCATGATCACTCTGGATGAACTGCAGAGATCTACAGCTGAGGTGGGAGACTGTCCATAGGACAACAATCAGTCGTATATTGCACAAATCTGGCCTTTATGGAAGAGTGGCAAGAAGAAAGCCATTTCTTAAAGATATCCATAAAAAGTGTCATTTTAAATTTAAAGTGGGAGACACACCAAACATGTGGAAGAAGGTGCCTGGTCAGATGTGAAACCAAAATTGAACTTTTTACAATGCAAAACATTAGGGACAGGAAGATGGTTTAAAATTGATGGGAAGATGGATGGAGCCAAATACAGGACCATTCTGGAAGAAAACCTGATGGAGTCTGCAAAAGACCTGAGACTGGGACGGAGATTTGTCTTCTAACAAGACAATGATCCAAAACATAAAGCAAAATCTACAATGGAATGGTTCAAAAATAAACATATCCAGGTGTTAGAATGGCCAAGTCAAAGTCCAGACCTGAATCAATCGAGAATCTGTGGAAAGAACTGAAAACTGCTGTGCACAAATGCTCTCATCCAACCTCACTGAGCTCGAGCTGTTTTTGCAAGGAGAATGGGAATAAATGTCAGTCTCTCGATGTGCAAAACTGATAGAGATATACCCCAAGCGACTTACAGCTGTAATTGCAGCAAAAGGTGGCGCTACAAAGTATTAACTTAAGGGGGCTGAATAATTTTGCACGCCCAATTTTTCAGTTTTTGATTTGTTAAAAAAGTTTGAAATATCCAATAAATGTCGTTCCACTTCATGATTGTGTCCCACTTGTTGTTGATTCTTCACAAAAAATACAGTTTTATATCTTTATGTTTGAAGCCTGAAATGTGGCAAAAGGTCGCAAAGGTCAAAGGGGCCGAATACTTTCACAAGGCACTGTAAGTAGGGAGCCTTACCGGAACTATCCACAGTCCAAGAATGTTTATGATAATCTGTTAAATATAATGATGGGTTGGATTGTCTCCATGAATTAAGGCATTTCCCATAAAACACAGAGAAGGAGCATTTCCCTGAAGGAATGTTTGGGCTTTTGGGCTCCCCGTCAGACGGTTAGTGGATGTCTCTGTGGCGTTTAACTATGCCCTGTATATGTGTGACATTTTACTGTCTCCAAACCACAGGCCGGAAACCCTTCTGACATTTTTTTTGTCAGAAGTAGAAATTGCCACTCTGTTCCATTTCACATCTCTTTATTGAACGCTGTGGCTGCGCACCATGCTAACAAAACAAAAGCAAGGAAACATATACACAAGAAAATCTTTCCTTTATCATCTCTTACTGTAAAAGCCACAGTGCAGCAGCACGGCCTATTACAAATGGCATAAAATACAGTGCCAGTCAAAAGTTTGGACACACCTACTAATTCAAGTGTTTTTTGTTTGTTTTTTAAATATTTTCTACATTGTAGAATAATAGTGAAGACATCAAAATTCTGAAATTACACATGGAATCATGTAGGAACCCAAGAAGTGTTAAAACAAATTCTAATATATTTTCTATTTGAGAATCTTCAAAGTAGCCACACTTTGCATGATGACAGTTTTGAACAATTTTAGCATTCTCTCAACCAGCTTCACCTGGAATGCTTTTCCAACAGTCTTGAAGGAGTTCCCACATATGCTGAGCACTTGTTGGCTGCTTTTCCTTCACTCTGCTGTCCAACTCATCCCAAACCATCTCAATTATGTTGAGGTCAGGTGATTGTGGAGGTCATCTGATGAATCACTCCATCACTTTCCTTCTTGGTTAAATAGCCCTTATACAGCCTGGAGGTGTGTTTGGTCATTGTCCTGTTGAAAAACAAATGATAGTCTAATTAAGTGCAAACCAGATGGGATGGCGTATCGCTGCAGAATTCTATGGTAGCCATGCTGGTTAAATGTGTCTTGAATTCTAAATAAATCACAAACAGTGTCACCAACAAAGCACCCCACACACCAACACACCTCTTCCTCCATGCTTCATGGTGGGAACCACACATGTGGAGATCATCCATTCACATACTCTGTGTCTCACAAAGACGCTGCATTTGGAACCAAAAATCGTAAATTTGGACTCATCAGACCAAAGGACAGATTTCCACCGGTCTAATGTCCATTGCTCGTGTTTCTTGGCCCAAGCAAGTCTCTTCTTATTATTGGTGTCCTTTAGAAGTGGTTTCTTTTGCAGCAATTCAACCATGAAGGTCTGATTCACGCAGTCTCCTCTGAACGGTTGATGTTGAGATGTATCTGTTACTTGAACTCTGTGAAGCATTTATTTGGGCTGCAATTCCTGAGGCTGGTATCTCTAATGAACATATCCTCTGCAGCAGAGGTAACTCCTGGTCTTCCTTTCTTGTGGCGGTCCACATGAGCGCCAGTTTCATCATAGTGCTTGATGGAGTGTGCAAAGCATTCATCAATCAATCAAATGTATTTATAAAGCCCTTTTACATCTGCCGACGTCACAAAGTGCGATACAGAAACCCAGCCTAAAACCTCAAACAGCAAGCAGTGCAGATGCAGAGGCACGGTGGCTAGGAAAAAACATCATCAAGGCAAAAGGTGGCTACTTTGAATATATTTGAATATAATATAAAATACTTTTTTGGTTACTACATGATTCCAACTGCTTGTGTGTAAGCGATATGAGATGTTCTCCAGTGCACTGTTGACCTTTTTTGGACAATAGCCATGTTTTACATACAATCAACTCGGACTTTCTCCTCTCCATTCTACAAGACAATTGTCTACAAACAATAGCCTGCTGGCTTCCCAATCAGAGATAGAGAGAGTCTAAAAATATGAGGCAGAGCACACCCAGACGTGGTTCTCTTGATGCTAATTATGTTTGTCTTGTTTTTCAAATACAGCACTGTACAGACTCCTCGTTTTCAAGTTGTTTTTCCTCCTCAAATCTACAGTTGAAGTCAGAAGTTTACATACACCTTAGCCAAATGCATTTAAACTCGGTTTTTCACAATTCCTGACATTTAATCCGAGTAAAAATTCCCTGTCTTAGGTCAGTTAGGATCACCACTTTATTTTAAGAATGTGAAATGTCAGATTAATAGTAGAGAGAATGATTTATTTCAGCATTTATTTATTTTATCACATTCCCAGTGGGTCAGAAGTTTACATACACTCAAATAGTATTTGGTAGCATTGTCTTTAAATTGCTTAACTTGGGTCAAACATTTCGGGTAGCCTTACACAAGCTTCCCACAATAAGTTGGGTGAATTTTGACCCATTCCTCCTTACAGAGCTGGTGTAACTGAGTCAGGTTTGTAGGCCTCCTTGCTCGCACATCTTTTGAAGTACTGCTCACACATTTTCTATAGGATTGAGGTTAGGGCTTTGTGATGGCCACTCCAATACCTTGACTTTGTTGTCCTAAAGCTATTTGGCCAACACTTTGGAAGTATGCTTTGTGTCGTTGTCCATTTGGAAGACCCATTTGCGACCAAGCTTTAACTTCCTGACTGTCTTGAGATGTTGCTTCAATATATCCACATAATTTTCATTCCTCATGAAGCCATCTATTTTGTGAAGTGCACCTGTCCCTCCTGCAGCAAAGCACCCCCATGACATGATGCTGCCACCCCGTGCTTCACGGTGGGGATGGTGTTCTTCAGCTTGCAAGCCTCCCATTTTTTCCTCCAAACATAACGATTATGGCCAAACAGTTCTATTTTTGTTTCATCAGACCAGAGGACATTTCTCCAAAAAGTACAATCTTTGTCCCCATGTACAGCTGCAAACTGTAGTCTGTCTTTTTATGGCAATTTTGGAGCAGTGGCTTCCTTGCTGAGCAGCATTTCAGCGGCATGTCTATATAGGATTTGTTTTACTGTGGATATAGATACTTACCTGTTTCCTCCAGCATCTTCACAAGGTCCTTTGCTGTTGTTCAGGGATTAATTTGCGCTTTTCGCACCAAAGTTGGTTCATCTCTAGGAGACAGAACGCGTCTCCTTCCTGAGCGGTATGACGGCTGTGTGGTCCCATGGTGTTTATACTTGTGTACTATTGTTTGTACAGATGAACGTAGTACCTTGAGGCATTTGGAAATTGCTCCCAAGGATGAGCCAGACTTTGGTTTTTGGCTGATTTCTTTTGATTTTCCCATGATGTCAAGCAAAGAGGCACTGAGTGTGAAGGTAGGCCTTGAAATACATTCACAGGTTCACCTCCAATTGACTCAAATGATGTCAATTAGCCTATCAGAAGTTTCTAAAGCCATGACATAATCTTCTGGAGTTTTCAAAGCTGTTTAAAGGCACAGTCAACTTAGTTTATGTCAACTTCTGACCCACTGGAATTGTGATACAGTGAAATAAGCTGGTTGTAAACGATTGTCGGAAAAATGACTTGTGTCATGCACAAAGTAGATGTCCTAACCGAAAACTATAGTTTGTGAACAAGAATTTTGTGGAGTGGTTGTAAAATAAGTTTTAATGACTCCAACGTAAGTGTATGTAAACTTCTGACTTCAACTGTACATACTACCTCAATTTCCTCGACTAGACTCGGTGCCCCTTAGTCCTGGTAGCCAATGTATCTGCATTGTGTCCCTCCCACCACCCCCTCTTTTACGCTACTGCTTCTCTGAATTTGCCATATATGCATAGTCACTTTAACCATACCTACACGTACATACTACCTCAATCTGCCCAACTAACCGATGCATGTATAAAGCCTCGCTACTGTATATAGTACCACTACTGTATATAGCCTCACTACTGTATAAAGCCTCTACTACTGTATATAGTCTCACTACTGCATATAGCCTCACTACTGTATATAGTCTCACTACTGTATAAAGCCTCG
>NW_027014549.1:0-13294 GCF_036934945.1 Oncorhynchus masou masou | reverse complement strand
GTGTAGTTTATAAATGCATATTTACTGTATTACCTCAATTAGCCATGAAATCCCTGGTTTGAAAGCAACTTTTTACTGGAAGCTGTGCTACGCCATTTTCCCCCATGTGGGCCAGCCCCCTAGAAATTTGAGTTCAAGCCAATGAGCTTCAGCCCTTGGCCATTTGAGTGACAGCTAGCAAGATGCACACACAGTAGAGCGAGAGAGAGAGAGCAGTGACGTAGTGCATATAAACTACACATCTCATTCCAAAATCATAAACATTAATATGGAGTTGGTCCCCCCTTTGCTGCTACAACAGCCTCCTCTCTTCTGAGAAGGCTTTCCACTAGATGTTGGAACTATGCTTTGGGAACTTGCTTCCATTCAGCCACAAGAGCATTATGAGGTCGGGCACGGATGTTGAGCGATTAGGCCTGGCTCGCAGCCGGTGTTTCAATTAATTCCAAAGGTGTTTGATTGGGCAGAGGTGAGGGATATGTGTAGGCCAGTTCTTACACACCATTCATGACAAACCATTTCTGTATGGACCTCACTTTATTTATTTTTTTATTTTTATTTCACCTTTATTTAACCAGGTAGGCGTGGGGATGAGGTAGGTGAAAAAGGGTGGGCTATTTACCAATAGACTATGTACAGCTGCAGCAATCGGTTAGCTGCTCAGATAGCACATGTTTGAAGTTGGTGAGGGAAATAAAAGTCTCCAACTTCAAGGATTTTTGCAATTCGTTCCAGTCACAGGCAGCAGAGTACTGGAACGAAAGGCGGCCAAATGAGGTGTTGGCTTTAGGGATGATCAGTGAGATACACCTGCTGGAGCGCGTGCTAAGGATGGGTGTTGCCATCGTCACCAGTGAACTGAGATAAGGCAGAGCTTTACCTAGCATGGACTTGTAGATGACCTGGAGCCAGTGGGTCTGGCGACGAATATGTAGCGAGGGCCAGCCGACTAGAGCATACAAGTCGCAGTGGTGGGTGGTATAAGGTGCTTTAGTGACAAAACGGATGGCACTGTGATAAACTGCATCCAGTTTGCTGAGTAGAGTGTTGGAGGCAATTTTGTAGATGACATCGCCGAAGTCGAGGATCGGTAGGATAGTCAGTTTTACTAGGGTAAGTTTGGCGGCGTGAGTGAAGGAGGCTTTGTTGCGGAATAGAAAGCCGACTCTTGATTTGATTTTCGATTGGAGATGTTTGATATGAGTCTGGAAGGAGAGTTTACAGTCTAGCCAGACACCTAGGTACTTATAGGTATCCACATATTCAAGGTCGGAACCATCCAGGGTGGTGATGCTCGTCGGGCATGCGGGTGCAGGCAGCGATCGGTTGAAAAGCATGCATTTGGTTTTACTAGCGTTTAAGAGCAGTTGGAGGCCACGGAAGGAGTGTTGTAAGGCATTGAAGCTCGTTTGGAGGTTAGATAGCACAGTGTCCAAGGACGGGCCAGAAGTATATAGAATGGTGTCGTCTGCGTAGAGGTGGATCAGGGAATCGCCCGCAGCAAGAGCAACATCATTGATATATGCAGAAAGAGTCGGCCGAAATTGAACCCTGGCACCCCCATAGAGACTGCCAGAGGACAGTAGCATGCCCTCCGATTTGACACATGAACTCTGTCTGCCAGTAATTGGTGAACCAGGCCAAGGCAGTCATCAGCAGGCTACTGAGTGCCGATAAGAATATGGTGATTGACAGAGTCGAAAGCTTTGGCAAGGTCGATAAAGACGGCTGCAAAGTACTGTCTTTTATCGATGGCGGTTATGATGTCGTTTAGTACCTTTAGTGTGGCTGAGGTGCACCGTGACCCGGCTCGGAAACCAGATTGCACAGCGGAGAAGGTACGGTGGGATTCGAGATGGTCAGTGACCTGTTTGACTTGGCTTTGAAGACCTTAGATAGGCAGGGCAGGATGGATATAGGTCTGTAACAGTTTGGGTCAGGGTGTCTCCCCCTTTGAAGAGGGGGATGGCTGCGGCAACTTTCCAATCCTTGGGGATCTCAGACGATATGAAAGAGAGGTTGAACAGGCTGGTAATAGGGGTTGCGACAATGGCGGCGGATAGTTTCAGAAATAGAGGTCCAGATTGTCAAGCCCAGCTGATTTATACGGGTCCAGGTTTTGCAGCTCTTTCAGAACATCTGCTATCTGGATTTGGGTAAAGGAGAACCTGGAAGGGCTTGGGCGAAGCTGCGGTGTGGGAGTTGTTGGCTGAGGCTGGAGTAGCCAGGCGGAAGGCATGGCCAGCCGTTGAAATGCTTGTTGAAGTTTTCGATAATCATGGATTTATCGGTGGTGACCGTGTTACCCTAGCCTCAGTGCAGTGGGCAGCTGGGAGGAGGTGCTCTTGTTCTCCATGGACTTCACAGTGTCCCAGAACTTTTTGGAGTTGGAGCTACAGGATGCAAACTTCTGCCTGAAGAAGCTGGCCTTAGCTTTCCTGACTGACTGCGTGTATTGGTTCCTGACTTCCCTGAACAGTTGCATATCGCGGGGACTATTCGATGCTATTGCAGTCCGGCAGTCAGGTCTGGAGTGAACCAAGGGCTGTATCTGTTCTTGGTTCTGCATTTTTTTGAACGGAGCATGCTTATCTAAAATGGTGAGGAAGTTACTTTTAAAGAATGACCAGGCATCCTCAACTGACGGGATGAGGTCAGTGTCCTTCCAGGATACCCGGGCCAGGTCGATTAGGAAGGCCTGCTCACAGAAGTGTTTTAGGGACCGTTTGACAGTGATGAGGGGTGGTCGTTTGACTGCGGCTCCGTAGCGGATACAGGCAATGACGCAGTGATCGCTGAGATCCTGGTTGAAGACAGCGGAGGTGTATCTGGAGGGCCAGTTGGTCAGGATGACGTCTATGAGGGTGCCCTTGTTTACAGAGTTAGGGTTGTACCTGGTGGGTTCCTTGATGATTTGTGTGAGATTGAGGGCATCTAGCTTAGATTGTAGGACTGCCGGGGTGTTAAGCATATCCCAGTTTAGGTCACCTAAAAAGAACAAACTCTGAAGCTAGATGGGGGCGATCAATTCACAAATGGTGTCCAGGGCACAGCTGGGAGCTGAGGGGGTCGGTAGCAGGCGGCAACAGTGAGAGACTTATTTCTGGAGAGAGTAATTTTCAAAATTAGTAGTTCGAACTGTTTGGGTATGGACCTGGAAAGTATGACATTACTTTGCAGGCTATCTCTGCAGTAGACTGCAACTCCTCCCCCTTTGGCAGTTCTATCCTGACGGAAGATGTTATAGTTGGGTATGGAAATCTCAGAATTTTTGGTGGCCTTCCTGAGCCAGGATTCAGACACGGCAAGGACATCAGGGTTAGCAGAGTGTGCTAAAGCAGTGAGTAAAACAAACTTAGGGAGGAGGCTTCTGATGTTGACATGCATGAAACCAAGGCTTTTTCGATGCATGGAGGCACTTTATGCATGGGGGCATTGCCATGCTGAAACAGGAAAGGGCCTTCCCCAAACTCTTGCCACAAAGTTGGAAGCACAGAATCGTCTAGAATGTCATTGTATGCTGTAGCTTTAAGACTACCCTTCACTGGAACTAAGAGGCCAGACCATGGAAAAACAGCCCCGGACCATTATTCCTCCTCCACCAAACTTTACAGGTGGCACTATGCATTGTGCATGCTTTCCGAGAAAAGACGATTGTACATGCTACGTGCTTCAGCACTCAGCGGTCCCATTCTGTGATCTTATGTGGCCTACCACTTCACGGATGAGCCGTTGTTGCTCCTAGAGGTTTCTATTTCGCAAGAACAGCACTTACAGTTGACCGTGGCAGCTCTAGCAGTGCAGAAATTTGACAAACTGACTTGACGGTGCCACGTTGAAAGTCACTGTGCTCTTCAGTAAGGCCTTTCTACTGTCAATGTTTGTCTATGGAGATTGTCTATGGAGATGGCGGTGTGCTCGATTTTATACACCTGTCAGCAACGGGTGTGGTTGAAATAGGCTAATCTACTAATTTGAAGCGGTGTCCACATACTCTTGTATCAGCACATACACTGCCCTCCTGAATTATTGGCACCCTGGGTAGAGGCTGTGAAAGAATGTCATTGTTGTTCATCAGCTTGATCTTACACTCAAAATATCATGAATCTAACCTTTTAATTTAGATACATCTTTTAAATAAAATAAAATTGTCATTAATAAAGAATTATTTTGTTCAAAAACATGCATGTCACAATTATTGGTACCCCTGCATTTAATACTTTGTGCACCTCCCTATGCTGCGTCGTCTCCTATAGTATTTGATGAGATGACAGAACACATAGGAAGGGATTAGTGACCATTCCTCCATACAGAAACTTTCCAGATCCTTCAGAGTCCTTGGTCCTCGCCTGTGGACTCCTCTTCAGCTCACTCCACATGTTTTCAATGGGGTTTAGGTCAGGGGACTTGGATGGCCAGTGCAAAAGCTTGATTCTATGGCCTTCGTGTTTCAACTCTTTAGAGTCTGCCACCCCTGTTATTCCTCTCTGAATCCAAATCAAAGTTCAAGCAGAGAGTTCACCAGGAGACATCTTTGGAATCGATCGTCTTCACATTTCTTATAAATCCATTCATATTGCAGATTTGATTGAGATGTTGTTGAATAGTACTTTGCTGTAGGTTAGGCAAAGTGACCACAAGACGTTCCAAAAGAGAACGGACCAACTTTACTTAGCCTCCAGGTGCCTTATTTCAAATCCATGTGTAACCCCCCAAGCATCAATGGTATGGGTTCATTGATCCCTATGTAGGGAGTGCGGTAAATGCCATTTGGCGCAGCCTTAGTCTTGGCATGTTAGCATTCATAAGTGTGTCACCACCACCACCTCCAGCAATGTACAACCTTTTTGTTGCGCTGTGATTAAGAGAATTGACTTGTTAGCCGTCGGACGGTCTGCTTGCCACAGCCAGCTCCATGCAGAGATGGCCCATATTCAACTCTCTCCACTAACCTTTCTGTTGCGCTGTGATTAGAGAATTGACTTGTAGCCGTGGACGGTCTGCTTGCCACAGCCAGCTCCATGCAGAGATGGCCCATATTCCAACTCTCTCCACTAACCTTCAGGAGTTACAGATGTAAACCGCTAAATAAAGCACAAACCACTGTCCTGAAATACTGTCCCATACAAAACTAACAAATGGAGGCAGACAAAATAGCTTCTTCTTTGTGTGTGTGTGTGTGTGTGTGTGTGTGTGTAACTAACACTAGTGTACAAAACATTAAGAGCACCTTCCAAGTATTGAGTTTCTTTGAGACCCTAATGTACCTTTATTTCAACAGGGAAGTCGTATGGAAACTAAAGTCTCTTTTACAAATGATCCCTGCCCAATACAAAAACAAGCACACAATAGGCAAGCACAGACAAACATAAATATACACGAAAAAAATACACATTAAGGTACAAAACACATTCAAATAAAAGAAACACATTCTTTAATTTAAAAAAGCCTCTGTTATCTGTATGAGGGGACACCAAAGCGTCCAATTGAAATGTCCTCTGAAGATAATTCCAAACATAGACACCAAAGCATCCAATTGAAATGTCCTCTGAAGATAATTCCAAGCATAGACACCAAAGCATCCAATTGAAATGTCCTCTGTAGATAATTCCAAACATAGACACCAAAGCGTCCAATTGAAATGTCCTCTGAAGATCCAAACACCCAAGAAGTCTCCAGTCTCCTGTGACCGGCTTTAATAACTTGTCATTTTAAATCTTAACTGGGAAGTTAGGTAAGTCGGAAAGCTTGTGGAGCAGGGCTTTGTAAACAAAAAGAGCATAATGAGGATCTACGTGTCTTCAAAGAGGTCCAGCCAACCGTTTGGTAAAGAATGCAGTGATGTGTAATACATCTGTCTCCTGTGATAAACAATGGGCGCTGTGATAAACGGCATCCAGGGTTTAAGAGTAGTGGCAGCTGCACTTTTGATAAATAGTATCACCATAATCAAGAACAGGTCAAAAGGTTGACAGCACAATCTGCTTCCTGCTGACTAGAGAGTCTAGATCTGTTTCTGGAAAAAAAAAATATTTATCTTTAAATCTTAACTTCCTAAAAAGCTCATTCGTATGTTTTTTTTAACATTAAATTATTGTCAATCCAAATACCAAGGTATTTGTATGCAAGAACTTGTTTGATTATAGAACCATCCGATGAGTGAAGATTTAATCCATCTGAGAAAATCTTACGAGAACTTTGAAAACAACATGTATTTAGTTTTCCCTGTATTATCTGTCACTAAAATAATCATAAAACCAAGAGCAGATGTCAGAGCCCAGGCCAAATCGAGGAAAACTTGTTCAATTAAATATCATGATCAACAGTGTCAAATGCTTTTGACATGTCCACAAACAAGGCAGCACAATTCATTTTAGCGTCTAATACATTGACAATATCATTAACATCTAATATGTTGCCGTTATAGTGCTGTGCCCTGGCATAAACCCAGATCAATTTATATTCAAAATACCATGCTCAGTTTTTTTTAAAGTGCGAAATTGTTATTTACCAATGGTTCGAAAATTTTCGCTAGACATGGAAGACTGGAGATGAGACGATAATTATCAAGATCAAAACTATCACGTCTTATGGAGTTTCTTGATAACAATGTCAGATTTAAGATGTGGGTTACTGAGCCAGCAATGAGGGGGCAGCATACTTGAGCAGACCCGGCACCAATTGGCCAGCTCCTGTGGATTTCCTGGTATCTATAGCAAGTAAGGTATCAAGGATGTATTTTTCTGTGAACTACCAAAATGCTAAAACTGAACTACCATTTTCGGAGTCAATCAGCGTTTAGCCCACTTTTGGATAGTAGGGTTAGACACTCACTATTAAAAAAAAAATAGCACGTTTTAAATAAAGTCATGTTTAAATGCATCAATGACAGAATTGTTGTCCGTAATGGGACCATAGTCTTAATGAATTTGCTTGGGGCAGAGAGGAGGAAGTACCCAACCCTTCAGAGATTTGACAGTTTTCAGAATTTTGGAGGTTTCACTTACAGTCAGAAAGAGTGGTTACATAATAATTAGATGTATGCCTTTTTTTTATCAGACAAAAAAAATGTCTCCACTGAGAGAGCAGAACCTACATCTCAAGCAAAAAACATCATCAGCATCGCACTCACCAGCTTTCATTGTTTATGTGACATGGACATGCTCCAACTGATACCATTGCGTGAAGACGCACACCACGTAAGCACTAGCTGACAATATTTGTTTTTGCTGCAGTCATATCGACACTTATATTCATTATAATGCCGTTATTGCTTCTGTGCTGATTTTTCCTTATTTAACAATAACACTTGGTTGGTGCTTGTAATGATTGTAATGATTTTAAGGCCACTGATCAGAGTGAGAATTACACCCGTGACATTTAGGGGGGGTTCTCTATTGGATGCATTTAGGGGGTTCTCTATTGGATGCATTTAGGGGGGTTCTCTATTGGACGCATTTAGGGGGTTCTCTATTGGATGCATTTAGGGGGGTTCTCTATTGGATGCATGCTTGTTTTATGTGCCTTATATGGGTCAAACAAACACTTCAAAACATAGGCTACCTGTGCATGTTCGTCCACTCCAAATAGTGTAATGCATGTAGCCTACACTAGCGCCATTTGATGAATGGTAACAGACATCTGTTTACAAAACACCACAAAGTGTTCATAATTACATTTGGTGATTGCCACTGATTAGGTCTACATTCATTTATGATCTTGCTGACAAATGGATGTAGCATGACATTTTGGGACACCTGAAATGGGTCTGAAACTGTCCCAGGGAAAATTGGATTGCCACCCTAAAACGTGGTCGATTTATTAGACGAGGCTACAATGTGTAGGCCCAGTACCATGAACTTCAAATAGGCCAGTAGCCAGTGATGTAGTGGTAAAAATATTGGTGGGTAAAATCTGAAAAAAGTAACGCTCCCAATACTTTCAATGCATGTTTAAACTGTGTTTACTTGGGTTTTACTAGGCCAACACCACTACCGGTACCCTCTCAGCCTCGGCAATTTTGCACACATGAACACACGCAGAACAGGTAGCCTACATTCAATATAATGCACGAGTTGAATCAGTTATTTATTTGTTGAATGCTTGGAGTCTTCACAGATTGTGTGACAGAAAACTGCGTTTCTTTCCTTACATGGATGACATTTATGACAGTGTTATTTGTAATTATTAAGCATTTAACAATTACATTAGAATATTGAAAATAAACCCTGTACCATTCCTGGATCTTGGAGAGCTCGGAAAATGTGCTGTAAGTGTTGCTATGCCTACGTAGCATTTCATGGTGTTTCACCGTGAAAACAATTCTCATGGGCACACAAATCCAAAAGAATGTAGGCCTATGCCATTGCAAAATGTAATGCTTCTAACCAAAAGAGTCAACTCTAGGCCTTCCGTCATTATGTTAGATGGATTGGATGCGCATTTGGTGTCCAGCTGTAGGCCAGTTGTCTAGTGATATTGGCGACCATCATCAGCTGATCCAGAAAATGAAACAAATATTTATAGAAAATAATTAAGCTAAATAAATGGTCTACTTCTTCTGGCCACAGACAGCACAGAGAACACCAATACCCGTGCACACCTGAAAGAACAAAGCAATGTGCGCTCTAAACAGCTGACTGACAATATCAAACAATGATAAATCGGATAAATCAAATGCATTGGAATAAAGGCATTGGCTATTTTTATCGAGGCACATGGGAACAAACGGCGAAAATGAGCAAGTACCAAGGAGTATCGATGCATTTTAAAGGAGCTTAGCTGAGGCCGAAATTCAGCACTACTGAGTAGACAGCACCATGAACAGGGAGCTGGCTTGTGCAACCACATATAAATAAATGCTTTAAACCATGACAGGGAGGTGGGGGTGGTCATTTCATTTGGAAGCTTTTATTTTCATATTTACCACTGTAAAACATATTTACAACTGCATTTTACACAAATTGTTGAATTGTTAAATGAACGTTATTTAGGGACCGCCTGGGTACAGACATTATCTGAATGGCAGCACAAGTGGACAGTTATCGTGTTTTGGGAACCGATCTCTTGTCATAGCCCCATAAATAAAATAAAATGTTATCGGTCACACACACATTCAGAAGTTGTTATTGCTTGTGTTGCTAGTTCCAACAGTGTAGTAGTATCTAACAATGCACAACAATACAGACAAATCTCAAAGTAAAGAAATGGAATTAAGAAATATGTAAATATTAGGAGTAGCAATGTCAGAGTGGCATTGACTAGAATACTGTAGAATACAGTATATACATATGAAATGAGTAAACCAGTATGTAAACATGATTAAAATGACTAGTGTTTCATTATTAAAGTGACCAGTGATTCCATGTCTATGTACTGTACATAGGGCTACAGCCTCTAAAGTTCAGGGCAGGGTACTGGGTGGAGGCTGGCTAGTTTAACAGTCTGATGGCCTTAGAAGCTGTTTTTGGTCCCAGCTTTGATGCACCTTTAATGACCTCACCTTCTGGTTGATAGTGGGGTGAACAGGCCGTGGCTCAGGTGGTTGATGTCCTTGATGATCTTTATGGCCTTTCTATGACATCGGGTGCTGTAGATGTCATGGAGGGCAGGCATTGTGCCCCTGGAGTTAAGATGGGCAAACCGCACCACCCTCTGGAGAGCCCTGCGTTTGTGGGTGGTACGGTTGCCATACTACGAGGGGATACAGCCCAACAGGATGCTCTCAATTGTGCATCTGTAGAAGTGTGTGACTGTCTTAGGGGCCAAGCCAAATTTCTTCAGCCTCCTGAGGTTAAAGAGGCGCTGTTGCTGCGTCTTCACCACACTGTCTGTGTGGGGTGACCATTTCAGATTGTCAGTGATGTGTACACAAAGGAACTTGAAGTTTATCACCTTCTCCATTGCGGCCCGTCGATGTGGGTGGGAGAGTGCTCCCTCTGCTGTCTCCTGAAATCCATGATCAGCTCTTTTGTTTTGTTGACGTTGAGGCAGGCGTTATTTTCCTGCCACCACTCCGACTGGGCCCGCACCACTTCCCTGTAGGCTGTCTCTTAATTTTTGGTAATCAAGCCTACTACTGTTGTGTCATCTGCAAACTTGATGATTGAGTTGGAGGCGTGCGTGGCCATGCAGTCATGGGCGAACAGGGAGTACAGGAGGGGGCTGAGCATGCACCCTTGTGGGGCCCCTGTGTTGAGAATCAGCATAGTGGAAGTGTTGTCAGGAAGTCCAGGACCCAGTTGCACAAGTCTGGGTTCAGACCCAGGGCCCCAAGCTTAATGATGAGCTTGGAAGGTACTATGGTGTTGAAAGCTGAGCTGTCGTCAGTGTACCTATGATGAAAATTACAGGCCTCTCATCTTTTTAAGTGGGAGAACTTGCGCAATTGGTGGCTGACTAAATACTTTTTGCCCCACTGTAGATGATACAGTCTTATACTCAGCTGGCCCCTCCCCGGATTTTGTGTTAAACGCTCTACAACAAAGCTTTCTTAGTGTCTTAAAAACTTTCTCTGCCCTTATACTTGTTCTGAATACCTCCAAAACAAAGGCCATGTGGTTTGGTAAGAAGAATGCCTCTCCCCACCAGTGTGATTACTACCTCTGAGGGTTTAGAGCTTGAGGTAGTCACCTCTTACACGTACTTGGGAGTATGGCTAGATGGTATACTGTCCTTCTCTCAGCACATATCAAAGCTGCAGGCTAAAGTTAAATCTAGACTTGGTTTCCTCTATCGTAATTGCTCCTCTTTCACCCCAGCTGCCAAACTAGCCCTGATTCAGATGACCATCCTACCCATGCTAGATTATGGAGAAGTAATTTATAGATCGGCAGGTAAGGGTGCTCTTGAGCGGCTAGATGTTCTTTACCATTCGGCCATCAGATTTTCCAACAATGCTCCTTTTAGGACACATCTCTGCACTCTATACTCCTCTGTAAACTGGTTATCTCTGTATACCTGTCGCAAGATCTACTGGTTGATGCTATTTTATAAAACCCTCTTAGGCCTCACTTCCCCCTCTCTGAGATATTTACTGCACCCTCATCCTCCACATACAACACTTGTTCTGCCAGTCACATTCAGTTAAAGGTCCCCAATGCTCACACATCCCCAGGTCACTCTTCTCTTCAGTTCGCTGCAGCTAGCAACTGGAACGATCTGTAACGAACACTCAAACTGGACAGTTTTATCTCAATCTCGTCATTCAGACGAAATCATGGACACTCTTACTGACACTTGTGGCTGCTTCGTGTGATGTATTGTTGTCTCTACCTTCTTGCCCTTTGTGCTGTTGTCTGTGCCCAATAATGTTTGTACCATGTTTTGTGCTGCTACCATGTTGTGCTGCTGCCATGTTGTGTTGCTACCATGTTTTTGTTATGTTGTGTTGCTACCATGTTCTGTTGTTTTATGTCTCTCTTTATGTAGTGTTGTGATGCCTTTCTTGTTGTGATGTGTATTTTGTCCAATATTGTTTTTTCATATAACTCAACTACCTCGTACCCCTGCACATTGACTCGTTTTTATTTTATTTATTTTTTATTTAACCAGGTAGGCTAGTTGAGAACAAGTTCTCATTTGCAACTGCGACCCGGCCGAGATAAAGCATAGCAGTGTTACAGAGTTACACATGGAATAAACAATAAGTCAATAACATAGTAGGGAAAAAATCATCTTTATACAGTGTGTGCAAAAGGCATGAGGAGGTAGGCAATAAATAGCCATAGGAGTGAAAAATTACAATTTAGCAGATTAACACTGGGATGATAAATGATCAGATGAACATGTGCAGGTAGAGATACTGGTGTGCAAAAGAGCAGAAAAGTAAATTTAAAAAAAAAATTATGGGGATGAGGTAGGTAAATTGGGTGGGCTGCAGCGTTCGGTTAGCTGCTCAGATAGCAGATGTTTAAAGTTGGTGAGGGAGATGAAAGTCTCCAACTTCAGAGATTTTTGCAATTAGTTCCAGTCGCAGGCAGCAGAGAACTGGAAGAAAAGGCGGCCAAATGAGGTTTTGGCTTTAGGGATGATCAGTGAGATACACCTGCTGGAGCGCGTGCTACGGGTGGGTGTTGCCATCGTGACCAGTGAACTGAGATAAGGCGGACCTGGAGCCAGTGGGTCTGGCAATGAACATGTAAAGCGAGGGGCCAGCCGACTAGAGCATACAGGTCGCAGTGGTGGGTGGTATAAGGTGCTTTCGTAACAAAACGGATGGCACTGTGATAAACTGCATCCAGTTTGCTGAGTAGAGTATTGGAAGCTATTTTGTAGATGACATCGCGAAGTCGAGGATCAGTAGGATAGTCAGTTTTACTAGGTAAGTTTTGCGGCATGAGTGAAGGAGGCTTTGTTGCGGAAATAGAAAGCAGACTCTAGATTTGATTTTGGATTGGAGATGTTTGATACGAGTCTGGAAGGAGAGTTTACAGTCTAGCCAGACACCTAGGTACTTATAGATGTCCACATATTCTAGGTCGGAACTATCCAGGGTGGTGATGCTAGTCGGGTGTGCTGGTGCAGGCAGCGAGCGGTTGAAAAGCATGCATTTGGTTTTATTAGCATTTAAGAGCAGTTGGAGGCCACGGAAGGAGTGTTGTATGGCATTGAAGCTCGTTTGGAGGTTAGATAGCACAGTGTCCAAGGAAGGGCCAGAATGTACAGAATGGTGTTGTCTGCGTAGAGGTGGATCAGGGAATCGCCCGCAGCAAGAGCAACATCATTGATATATACAGAGAAAAGAGTCGGCCCGAGAATTGAACCCTGTGGTACCCCCATAGAGACTGCCAGAGGACCGGACAACATTCCCTCCGATTTGACACACTGAACTTTGTCTGCAAAGTACTTTGTGAACCAGGCAAGGCAGTCATTAGAAAAACCGAGGCTACTGAGTCTGCCGATAAGAATATGGTGATTGACAGAGTCGAAAGCCTTGGCCAGGTCGATGAAGACGGCTGCACAGTACTCTCTTTTATTGATGGTGGTTATGATATCGTTTAGTACCTTGAGCGTGGCTGACGTGCACCTGTGACCGGTTCGGAAACCGGATTGCACAGCGGAGAAGGTACGGTGGAATTCGAGATGGTCAGTGATCTGTTTGTTGACTTGGCTTTCGACGACCTTAGATAGGCAGGGCAGGATGGATATAGGTCTGTAACAGTTTGGGTCCAGGGTGTCTCCCCTTTGAAGAAGGGGATGACCGTGCAGCTTTCCAATCTTTGGGGATCTCAGATGATACAAAGGAGAGGTTGAACAGGCTGGTAATAGGTGTTGCGACAATGGCGGCGGACAT
>NW_027014548.1:0-13298 GCF_036934945.1 Oncorhynchus masou masou | reverse complement strand
CTCCTCCCAACACACTTCCTCCCAACAGACCTCCTCCCCAACAGACCTCCTCCCAACAGACAGACAGACAGTATTGGTTGTCCTGCCAGAACGGAGGAACCAGAGAGGAAGGCGTTGGGTCTCTCACCTGCTCGCGGTAATAAAGACAGAGGCTAAAGATTAAAGAGATTATTCATGACAATCTGTCCTGCCCGTGGCTGCAGGGAACACACACGCACACGCACACACACACACACACACACACACACACACACACGCACACACACACACACACACACACACACGTACACACACACACGTACACACACACGTACACACACGTACACACACACGTGTACACACACACGCGTACACACACACACACACGCACACACGTACACACACGTACACACACACACACAAAGAGAACTGTAGACGCACAAACAAATACAAAACAGACAGACACACACAGAGCTGATTGGCAGAGCCAGAACAGCCTGTCAGAGTTCAGAGTTGATTTCTTACAGCCTAGATAAGCAGAGACCAGACAGACTTGTCCAGGATATCACCCTGGCTGTGTGTGTTTATGTGATCCAGCCTGGGCGGCTGTGAGCTGGACGATGATGGCATCATCCCGTGTGTCCCTGAGTTTGGGTTAATACTGCGTGCACATGCTAGTCTGAACTAGGAAAACTCATTTCCCACTAGCTAACTGGTTGAACTCAGCAAGCGTAAAACTACAGCAAGTCGGAAAAGTCTGAGTTTCTTAGTTGATCTAGTACGTGAAAGCTACATTATACCCAGGGTCACGTTCAGTTGCCAAACGTTGTCGACCGTTGCCGATAGAAATACCATGAATAGAGCGCATGTGATTACGTAATCTACATGTCGAGAGGGCGTGTTGTTCTACATAGCGTATTTCTATCTGAACGTTCCAAAACATTGCATCCTGATGACAGCGTCCTCAGAAGACAACAACCTCATTTCCTAGGACAAGTTTCCCATAGACCACTAATCTAAGGTCAGCAATGAGTATTGGTTCAGGCTAGGATCTGACCGAAGGTCTGTACTGCTGGTGTTTACTCCAGATGGTTCAGGCTAGGATCTGATCGAAGGTCTGTACTGCTGCTGTTTACTCCAGATGGTTCAGGCTAGGATCTGATCGAAGGTCTGTACTGCTGGTGTTTACTCCAGATGGTTCAGGCCAGGATCTGACCGAAGGTCTGTACTGCTGGTGTTTACTCCAGATGGTTCAGGCTAGGATCTGACCGAAGGTCTGTACTGCTGGTGTTTACTCCAGATGGTTCAGGCTAGGATCTGACCGAGAGGTCTGTACTGCTGTTGTTTACTCCAGATGGTTCAGGCTAGGATCTGACCGAAGGTCTGTACTGCTGTTGTTTACTCCAGATGGTTCAGGCTAGGATCTGATCGAAGGTCTGTACTGCTGGTGTTTACTCCAGATGGTTCAGGCTAGGATCTGATCGAAGGTCTGTACTGCTGCTGTTTACTCCAGATGGTCCCAGGCTAGATCTGATCAAGGTCTGTACGCCATGCTTGGTTCCAGATGTCTAGATAGGGATTCGGACCGGTCTGTAATTGCCACAGTTTACTCCTGGTATGTCTAGCCATTCACTCATGTCTAATTGTTATGTTACTCCAGATGGTTCAGGCTAGGACTGATCAAGGTCTGTACTGCTGGTGTTTACTCCAGATGGTTCAGGCTAGGATCTGATCGGCTAAGTCTGTACTGCTGGTGTTTACTCCAGATGGTTCAGGCTAGGATCTGATCATAGGTCTGTACTGCTGGTGTTTACTCCAGATGGTTCAGGCTAGGATCTGATCACAGGTCTGTACTGCTGGTGTTTACTCCAGATGGTTCAGGCCAGGGATCTGATCAAGGTCTGTACTGCTGGTGTTTACTCCAGATGGTTCAGGCTAAGATCTGATCAAGGTCTGTACTGCTGGTGTTTACTCCAGATGGTTCAGGCTACATCTAGAAGGTCTGTACTGCTGGTGTTTACTCCAGATGGTTCAGGCTAGGATCTGATCATAGGTCTGTACTGCTGGTGTTTACTCCAGATGGTTCAGGCTAGGATCTGACCGAAGGTCTGTACTGCTGTTGTTTACTCCAGATGGTTCAGGCTAGGATCTGATCATAGGTCTGTACTGCTGGTGTTTACTCCAGATGGTTCAGGCTAGGATCTGATCGAAGGTCTGTACTGCTGTTGTTTACTCCAGATGGTTCAGGCTAAGATCTAGGGAAGGTCTGTACTGCTGGTGTTTACTCCAGATGGTTCAGGCTAAGATCTAGGGAAGGTCTGTACTGCTGGTGTTTACTCCAGATGGTTCAGGCTAAGATCTAGGGAAGGTCTGTACTGCTGGTGTTTACTCCAGATGGTTCAGGCTAAGATCTAGGGAAGGTCTGTACTGCTGGTGTTTACTCCAGATGGTTCAGGCTAAGATCTAGGGAAGGTCTGTACTGCTGGTGTTTACTCCAGATGGTTCAGGCTAAGATCAGGAAGGTCTTGTACTGCTGGTGTTTACTCCAGATGGTTAGGCTAGGATCTGATCATAGGTCTGTACTGCTGGTGTTTACTCCAGATGGTTCAGGCTAAGATCTGATCATAGGTCTGTACTGCTGGTGTTTACTCCAGATGGTTCAGGCTAAGATCTAGGGAAGGTCTGTACTGCTGTTGTTTACTCCAGATGGTTCAGGCTAAGATCTAGGAAGGTCTGTACTGTTGTTTACTCCAGATGGTTCAGGCTAAGATCTGATCATAGGTCTGTACTGCTGGTGTTTACTCCAGATGGTTCAGGCTAAGATCTAGGGAAGGTCTGTACTGCTGTTGTTTACTCCAGATGGTTCAGGCTAAGATCTAGGGAAGGTCTGTACTGCTGTTGTTTACTCCAGATGGTTCAGCCAAGATCTAGGGAAGGTGTCATCCTAGGACTGTTCTAAAGGAAAAGTTCCACCCAGAATGCACTGTAAAGAGCAGACGGACCAAACCAAACACAGAATAGTGTTACTCTGCTGTCTCCGATGCTACTGTACCTTTACCACTGATGACTGTACCTTCCCTAATGTTGTACAGTGTGTGAACGAGTAATGGAAGTCAAATGACCATTTAATGGACAAAGTTTTTAAAAAAACAGCATTTGAACGTCCTCCATCTCATTACAGTAATCATCCTGAGGTCCAGAATGGCCTGCGCCCAACATGGCCTCCACAATGTCTCTGCCGTAGACAGGCGTAGCCACACACACACACACACACACACACACACACACACACACACACACACACTCCCACGGCAACATTCCAGAGGGCCCCTCGGACTGCAAGTCATTAAAGCTGGGAAAGCCGGAACGCCACACTCCCAACCCCACCTCCGCCTCTCTCCCCCTCCTCCCCTCTGCTGAGCTGGCGCCGGGAAACGCATTAGGGACAAGATTAAGACTCGAAAAAGAGAGGAAGGGGAGGGATGGAGGGAGTTCTCAGAAAGATGAGAAGAGAGGATGGGGACTAAAATGCTTGGCGAGGAGATTCAGTGGCCCAAAACTGTTACATCATCATAAGTCAGAGGATGAATTGTAATCATAGAAAAGATGAGGGGAGAGGGGAAAGGAAGGGCGAGAGAGAGAGAGTAGAGAGAGAGAGAGTAGAGAGAGAGAGGGAGATAGCGAGAAGAGAGAGGAGAGGGAGAGAGGAGAGAGAGAGAGAGAGAGAGGAGAGAGGGAGATAGCGAAGGAGAGGAGAGAGAGAGAAGAGAGAGGAGAGAGGAGAGAGATAGAGAGATGAGATACAGAGATAGAGAGAGGATGAGAGGGGAGAGAGAGGAGAGATTATTAGAGAGGAGAGAGAGACAAGAGAGGAGAGGAGAGAGAGGAGAGAGAGAGAGGAGGGAGAGAGAGAGAGAGGGAGAGAGAGAGGAGAGAGGAGGAGAGAGGAGAGAGAGAGAAAGGAGAGGGAGAGAGAGAGGAGAGAGAGGGAGAGAGCGGAGAGAGAGAGTAGAGAGAGAGGAGAGAGAGAGAGAGGAGAGAGAGAGAGAGAGAGAGGGAGAGAGGAGAGAGAGGAGAGAGAGAGAGAGGAGAGAGAGGGAGAGAGGAGAGGGAGAGAGAGAGAGAGAGAGGAGAGGGAGAGAGAGAGAGAGAGAGAGAGAGAGGAGAGGGAGAGAGAGAGAGAGAGAGGAGAGAGGAGAGAGAGAGAAGAGAGAGGAGAGGGAGAGAGAGGAGAGAGAGAGAGAGGAGAGGGAGAGAGCGAGAAGAGAGAGGAGAGAGAGAGAAGAGAGAGGAGAGGGAGAGAGAGGAGAGGGAGAGGAGAAAGAGAGGCAGAGGGGGTGGGGGGTAGAGAGAGGTAGAGAGGGGGTCAGGGATAGAGAGAGAGAGATGAGGTGGGAAGTAGAGAGAGAGAGAGAGAGAGAGAGACAGGCAGAGAGGTGGTGGGTGGTAGAGAGAGAGAGAGAGAGAGAGAGAGAGACAGGCAGAGAGGTGGTGGGTGGTAGAGAGAGAGAGAGAGCAGAGGCAGAGAGGGGTGGGGAGTAGAGGTAGAGAGGGGGTGGGGAAGAAAGAGAGAAAGCAGAGGGGGTGGGGGGTAGAGAAGAGAAAGGCAGAGGGGGTGGGGGCTAGAGAGAGAGAGAGAGAGAGAGAGAGAGAGAGAGAGAGAAAGAAAGGTAGAGCGGGGTGGGGGGTAGAGATGGAGAGAGGCAGAGGGGGTGGGGGGTAGAGAGAGACAGGCAGAGAGGGAGTGGGTGGTAGAGAGACAGGCAGAGAGGGAGTGGGTGGTAGAGAGAGAGAGACAGGCAGAGAGGTGGTGGGGAGTAGAGAGAGAGAGAGACAGGCATAGAGGGGGTGGGAGTAGAGAGAGAGAGAGAGAGACAGGCAGAGAGCGGGTGGGGAGTAGAGAGAGAGAGACAGGCAGAGAGGTGGTGGGGAGTAGAGAGAGAGAGAGAGACAGGCAGAGAGGGGGTGGGGAGTAGAGCGAGAGAGAGAGAGAGACAGGCAGAGAGGTGGTGAGGAGTAGAGAGAGAGAGAGAGAGAGACAGGCAGAGAGGGGGTGGGGAGTAGAGAGAGAGAGAGAGACAGGCAGAGAGGTGGTGGGGAGTAGAGAGAGAGAGAGAGAGAGACAGGCAGAGAGGTGGTGGGGAGTAGAGAGAGAGACAGGCAGAGAGGGAGTGGGTGGTAGAGAGACAGGCAGAGAGGGAGTGGGTGGTAGAGAGAGAGAGACAGGCAGAGAGGTGGTGGGGAGTAGAGAGAGAGAGACAGGCATAGAGGGTGGGAGTAGAGAGAGAGAGAGAGACAGGCAGAGAGCGGGTGGGGAGTAGAGAGAGAGAGACAGGCAGAGAGGTGGTGGGGAGTAGAGAGAGAGAGAGAGACAGGCAGAGAGGGGGTGGGGAGTAGAGCGAGAGAGAGAGAGAGAGACAGGCAAAGAGGTGGTGAGGAGTAGAGAGAGAGAGAGAGAGACAGGCAGAGAGGGGGTGGGGAGTAGAGAGAGAGAGAGAGACAGGCAGAGAGGTGGTGGGGAGTAGAGAGAGAGAGAGAGAGAGAGACAGGCAGAGAGGTGGTGGGGAGTAGAGAGAGAGAGACAGGCAGAGAGGGAGTGGGTGGTAGAGAGAGAGAGAGACAGGCAGAGAGGTGGTGGGGAGTAGAGAGAGAGAGAGACAGGCATAGAGGGGGTGGGAGTAGAGAGAGAGAGACAGGCAGAGAGCGGGTGGGGAGTAGAGAGAGAGACAGGCAGAGAGGTGGTGGGGAGTAGAGAGAGAGGAGACAGGCATAGAGGGGGTGGGGAGTAGAGAGAGAGAGACAGGCAGAAAGCGGGTGGGGAGTAGAGAGAGACAGGCAGAGAGCTGGTGGGGAGTAGAGAGAGAGAGAGAGAGAGAGAGGAGAGAGAGAGGCAGAGAGGGGGTGGTGAGTAGAGAGAGAGAGAGAGACAGGCAGAGAGGTGGTGGGTGGTAGAGAGAGAGAGAGAGAGAGAGAGAGAGAGAGAGAGAGAGACAGGCTGAGAGGTGGTGGGTGGTAGAGAGAGAGAAGGCAGAGGCAGAGAGGGGTGGGGAGTAGAGGTAGAGAGGGGTGGGGAAGAAAAGAGAGAAGCAGAGGGGGTGGGAGTTAGAGAGTGGGAAGAGAGAGAGAGAGAGAAAGGTAGAGGGGGTGGGGGGTAGAGAGAGAAAGGCAGAGGGGGTGGGGGGTAGAGAGAGAGTAGAGAGAGAGAGAGAGAGAGAGAGAGAGAGAGAGAGAGAGAGAAAGGTAGAGCGGGGTGGGGGGTAGAGAGGGAGAGGCAGAGGGGGTGGGGGGTAGAGAGAGAGACAGGCAGAGAGGGAGTGGGTGGTAGAGAGACAGGCAGAGAGGAGTGGGTGGTAGAGAGAGAGACAGGCAGAGAGGTGGTGGGGAGTAGAGAGAGAGAGGGAGAGAGACAGGCATAGAGGGGGTGGGGAGTAGAGAGGAGAGAGAGAGACAGGCAGAGAGGTGGTGAGGAGTAGAGAGAGAGGAGAGAGAGAGACAAACGAGAGCGGGTGGGGGAGTAGAGAGAGAGAGAGAGACAGGCACAGAGGGGGGGTGGGAGTAGAGAGAGAGAGAGAGAGACAGGCAGAGAGCGGGCAGGGAGTAGAGAGAGAGAGACAGGCAGAGAGGTGGGTGGGGAGTAGAGAGAGAGAGAGAGAGAGAGACAGGCAGAGAGAGGGGGTGGGGGAGAGAGAGCGAGAGAGAGAGAGACAGGCAGAGAGGCAGGAGGAGTAGAGAGAGAGAGAGAGACAGGCAGAGAGGGGGTGGGGGGAGTAGAGAGAGAGAGAGAGACAGGCAGAGAGGGTGGTGGAGAGTAGAGAGAGAGAGAGACAGGCAGAGAGGTGGTGGGGGGAGTAGAGAGAGAGAGACAGGCAGAGAGCGGGGGTGGGGAGTAGAGGAGAGAGAGACAGGCAGAGAGGTGGTGGGGAGTAGAGAGAGAGAGAGACAGGCATAGAGGGGGTGGGGAGTAGAGAGAGAGAGACAGGCAGAAAGCGGGTGGGAGTAGAGAGAAGAGACAGGCAGAGAGCTGGTGGGGAGTGGAGAGAGAGAGAGAGAGAGAGAGAGAGGCAGAGAGTGGGTGGTGAGTAGAGAGAGAGAGAGAGAGATAGGCAGAGAAGGGGTGGGGAGTAGAGAGAGAGAGACAGGCAGAGAGGGGGTGGGGAGTAGAGAGAGAGAGAGACAGGCAGAGAGGGGGTGGGGAGTAGAGAGAGAGAGAGACAGGCAGAGAGGTGGTGGGTGGTAGAGAGAGAGAGAGAGAGAGAGAGACAGGCAGAGAGGTGGTGGGTGGTAGAGAGAGAGAGAAAGGCAGAGAGGTGGTGGGTGGTAGAGAGAGAGACAGACAGAGAGGTGGTGGGTGGTAGAGAGAGAGAGAGAGAGAGATAGAGGCAGAGAGGGGGTGGGGTGTAGAGAGAGAGAGAGAGAGAGAGAGAGAGAGAGAGAGACAGGCAGAGAGGTGACGGGAATGATGGGAGAAAGGGAAGACAGGAGGGAAGAGGAGCAGTCCTCAATAAGGCTGTTGCGGTGACCGTATGACCTATGACCACCACACCGGCGGTCACGAGTCAAATTCCACGGGACCGTTTAGTCAAAGTAATTAGGCTTCTCCAAGCTCTGATGCTGCTGATGGTCATTCGTAGCCTACCAAACTTGACAATTGCTAACTAAAAGAGGAGAATCCCATCAGCTTTCTATAGGCTATGAAATTGGCAAGAAAACAGAGTAATGGCCTCCACTAAAAGGAGGATCCCATCAGCTTTCTATAGGCTAGACCTACTATTTACTTCTCAACATTCCTAATATTAAGCACATTGCTTCTCTTTACAACAGGAGCCAACCTGGCTGGCATGAAAATGAACAACGGGAAAAGAATCCTCCATTTGCTATTTCTATTTTTTCCCACTGCCCCGGATTCAAGACAGGTGCATGATAATGGTCCATTCGAAATCCAAAGAAATGTCACACATATATTATTTACAATATGTAAAGACAAGATTCAATCAAGAATAGTCTGATGGGTGACATTATTAGCTTACTTGTGAATTTATTTTTATTTAACCAGGCAAGTTTTCACTTTTGATAATGGTGTTTTCCTCTAATGTAACATTCGCGCTTGTAGCCTACTGCCATGTGCACATTGCTGCGCTTATAATGTGAAGAAATAGCCTTATAGTTTATCAATATATTAAGCTAAATGTTCTCATCTGTTGTGTAAGGCTCATTGCTTAAAACAATTGTTTTGATGCTATTGGTTGTATTAATTTGGAATCTATTGTATCCCACAACAGTCCCAGACTATGTTTGGAATATTTATTTCTCTCACAGAATAGGCCAACTTTTGTACTATGGGGGATACATAGTGCTGTTGCTGTTCGTTATCTTGTTGGCTGATTGAAAGTAAATGTGGACAGTTCTTCTAGTATCTTTTAATATGCACCTCGGAATGGGATAAGGACGTGCGCAGTTGCGTCCCCGATGTGTCTGTGTTGCGTCACTTGTAGCCTGTGAGAAAGACCCGATCACGTGATGGAGAGCCATGTAGTGAAGGTGCTTTGGAGCACACAGCCCGGAAGAAAGGGAATTCTAATTATTATATTCAGCCCAAGGGCACAACGGCAACTGACGCAAAGGAAGAATTGATTTAGGGGGCATTATAGCCACACAAAGGGGATACAGCGGGAAATTCGAGGCATTATCAAGTGCTTGTCAAATTGTGAATGAGAGACTGATGAAGTGTGTACACCCTGCGCAAAAAAACAAACAAAGCAGAGCTCATGCCTTTCATGCAACTTTTTTCAAGTCATTATTAGAGTCTCATCATGCAGCCCAACTTTTGTAGAACAACTAAATTTACATTAATAACTCTAAATTAAGCAAATAGGAGAACCAATTTCTTTGTTAACCGCTCAACACAGATTAGCCGCATGTGCAACACTTCCTCAAATCGAGAAAATACACTTTCTATTTTATTCAGCTTTGTTTAATTGTATTCTTCATACTATAAAATAATATAAAATAATGGCACGTAATTCTAAGCAAATCTTGTCTGCTGTGTGAGCAATTAACTAGTGTAGCCAGCAGCCATATGGCATAGCCAAATCAGGGCCTAACATAAGGACAATTCAGAGTATGCTGTTCTGCTCTTCTGAACCAGACACATTTTCTTCATTTCATGCTTCTTTAGACCTGTCTAAAATAAATAATGGATTTATTGTGAAGGTGTAGGCTATATTACATGGATTTATTAGACTTTTAAAAATGTAGATGTTCCAAAGGTCTACATCAGTGCCTTTGTAGGCTATGGGTGGATGGCATGAGATGCTAAATGTGTTTATGTTAACTAACGGTCAATTACCGGGAGACCGACGGTTATTTGCTTCACCGGCTGATGAAATGTCATGACCGCCACATCTTTCGTCCTGAAGATAAACAGAGAAATAAGAAATACACCGATACAGAAACACACAATATTAACAACACAACAGATGCACATAGGACGACACATTATACACACAGGGACAGGTGAATGACTTGGAGAGCATGTCACACACACTCACAGCCAGAGGAGGCTGGTGGTAGTAAACCCACTGAGAAGAACACAGTGTGTCATAAATGAAGAAAACATCCTGTCATGTTGAACATCTGTTTTTCACAGCAAGTAACAGACCCCTAGTCTCTCTCTCCGCTGAGCTCAGTCTCGAGCCTTCTCTCCCTCGCTCCCTACCCTCCTGTCTCCTTCTCTCCCCTCACTCACCCTACCTCCCTGTCTCCTTCTCTCCCTCACTCACCCTACCTCCTGTCTCCTTCTCTCCCTCGCTCCCTACCCCCTCTCTCTCTCTCTCCGCTGAGCTCAGTCCTCGAGCCTTCTCTCCCTCGCTCCCTACCCCTCTCTCTCTCTCTCTCCGCTGAGCTCAGTCTCGAGCCTTCTCTCCCTCGCTCCCTACCCCTCTCTCTCTCTCTCCGCTGAGCTCCAGTCTCGAGCCTTCTCTCCCTCGCTCCCTACCCCTCTCTCTCTCTCTCTCCGCTGAGCTCAGTCCTCGAGCCTTCTCTCCCTCGCTCCCTACCCCTCTCGCTCCCTACCCCTCTCCCTCGCTCCTACCCCTCTCTCTCCCTCGCTCCCTACCCCTCTCCCTGCGCTCCCTACCCCTCTCTCTCCCTCGCTCCCTACCCCTCTCCCTAAGCTCCCTACCCCTCTCCTCGCTCCTACCCCTCTCCCCTCGCTCCCTACCCCCTCTCCCTCGCTCACCCCTACCTCCCTGTCTCTCCTTCTCTCCCTCACTCCCTACCCCCTCTCTCGCTCCCTACCCCTCTCGCTCTCACTCACCCCTACCTCCTGTCTCCTTCTCTCCCTCGCTCCTACCCCTCTCGCTCTCTCTCTCCCTACCTCCCTGTCTCCTTCTCTCCTTCTCCCAAGCTCCCTTCTCTCCCTCACTCCCTACCCCTCTCGCTCCTACCCCTCTCCCTACGCTCCTACCCCTCTCTCTCCCTCGCTCCCTACCCCCTCTACGCTCCCTACCCCTCTGCTCCTACCCCTCTCGCTCCCTACCCCTCTCGCTCTCTCTCTCCCCACTTCTCGCTCTCCTTTTTCCCTCTCTCTATACCCTCACTCACCCTACCTCCCTGTCTCCTTCTCTCCTTCTCTAGCTCCTTCTCTCCCTCGCTCCCTACCCCTCTCGCTCTCTCTCTCCCCACTTCTCGCACTCCTTTTTTCCCTCTCTCTATACCCTCACTCACCCTACCTCCCTGTCTCCTTCTCTCCTTCTCTAGCTCCTTCTCTCCCTCGCTCCCTACCTCCCTGTCTCCTTCTCTCCCTCACTCACCCTACCTCCCTGTCTCCTTCTCTCCCTCACTCACCCTACCTCCCTGTCTCCTTCTCTCCTCGCTCCCTACCCTCTCTCTCTCTCTCTCCGCTGAGCTCTGTCTCGCGCCTTCTCTCCCTCGCTCCCTACGCCTCTCTCTCTCTCTCTCCGCTGAGCTCAGTCTCGAGCCTTCTCTCCCTCGCTCCCTACCCCTCTCTCTCTCTCTCTCCGCTGAGCTCAGTCTCGAGCCTTCTCTCCCTCGCTCCCTACCCCTCTCTCTCTCTCTCCGCTGAGCTCAGTCTCGAGCCTTCTCTCCCTCGCTCCCTACCCTCTCTCTCTCTCTCCGCTGAGCTCAGTCTCGAGCCTTCTCTCCCTCGCTCCCTACCCCTCCTCGCTCCCTACCCCTCTCCCTCGCTCCCTACCCCTCTCTCTCCCTCGCTCCCTACCCCTCTCCCTCGCTCCCTACCCCTCTCTCTCCTCGCTCCCTACCCCTCTCCCTCGGCTCCCTACCCCTCTCCCTCGCTCCCTACCCCTCTCCCTCGCTCCCTACCCCTCTCCCTCGCTCACCCTACCTCCCTGTCTCCTTCTCTCCCTCGCTCCCTACCCCTCTCCCTCGCTCCCTACCCCTCTCGCTCTCACTCACCCTACCTCCCTGTCTCCTTCTCTCCCTCGCTCCCTACCCCTCTCGCTCTCTCTCTCCCTACCTCCCTGTCTCCTTCTCTCCTTCTCTAGCTCCTTCTCTCCCTCGCTCCCTACCCCTCTCGCTCCCTACCCCTCTCCCTCGCTCCCTACCCCTCTCTCTCTCCCTCGCTCCCTACCCCTCTCGCTCCCTACCCCTCTCGCTCCCTACCCCTCTCGCTCCCTACCCCTCTCGCTCTCTCTCTCCCCACTTCTCGCTCTCCTTTTTTCCCTCTCTCTATACCCTCACTCACCCTACCTCCCTGTCTCCTTCTCTCCTTCTCTAGCTCCTTCTCTCCCTCGCTCCCTACCCCTCTCGCTCTCTCTCTCCCCACTTCTCGCACTCCTTTTTTCCCTCTCTCTATACCCTCACTCACCCTACCTCCCTGTCTCCTTCTCTCCTTCTCTAGCTCCTTCTCTCCCTCGCTCCCTACCTCCCTGTCTCCTTCTCTCCCTCACTCCCCCTACCTCCCTGTCTCCTTCTCTCCCTCACTCACCCTACCTCCCTGTCTCCTTCTCTCCCTCGCTCCCTACCCCTCTCTCTCTCTCTCTCCGCTGAGCTCAGTCTCGAGCCTTCTCTCCCCCTCGCTCCTACCCCTCTCTCTCTCTCTCTCCGCTAGGCTCAGTCTCAGGCCTTCTCTCCCCTCGCTCCCTACCCCCTCTCTCTCTCTCTCTCCGCTGAGCTCAGTCTCGAGCCTTCTCTCCTCGCTCCCTACCCCTCTCTCTCTCTCTCAGCCCAGGCTCAGTCCTCGAGCCTTCTCTCCCTCGCTCCCTACCCCTCTACTCCCTACCCCCTCTCCCTCGCTCCCTGCCCTCTCTCTCCCTGCGCTCTACCCCCTCTCCCTCGCTCCCTACCCTCTCCCTCGCTCCTACCCCCTCTCCTACGCTCACCCTACCTCCCTGTCTCCTTCTCTCCCTCAACTCCCTACCCCCTCTCCCTCGCTCCCTACCCCCTCTCATCCACTCACCCTACCTCCCTGTCTCCTTCTCTCCTCGCTCCCTACCCCTCTCGCTCTCTCTCTCCTACCTCCCTGTCTCCCTTCTCTCCTTCTCTAGCTCCTTCTCTCCCTCGCTCCCTACCCCTCTCGCTCCCTACCCCTCTCCCTCGCTCCCTACCCCTCTCTCTCCCTCGCTCCCTACCCCTCTCGCTCCCTACCCCTCTCGCTCCCTACCCCTCTCGCTCCCTACCCCTCTCGCTCTCTCTCTCCCCACTTCTCGCTCTCCTTTTTTCCCTCTCTCTATACCCTCACTCACCCTACCTCCCTGTCTCCTTCTCTCCTTCTCTAGCTCCTTCTCTCCCTCGCTCCCTACCCCTCTCGCTTCTCTCTCTCCCCACTTCTCGCACTCCTTTTTCCCTCTCTCTATACCCTCACTCACCCTACCTCCCTGTCTCCTTCTCTCCTTCTCTAGCTCCTTCTCTCCCTCGCTCCCTACCTCCCTGTCTCCTTCTCTCCCTCACTCACCCTACCTCCCTGTCTCCTTCTCTCCCTCACTCACCCTACCTCCCTGTCTCCTTCTCTCCCTCGCTCCCTACCCCTCTCTCTCTCTCTCTCCGCTGAGCTCAGTCTCGAGCCTTCTCTCCCTCGCTCCCTACCCCTCTCTCTCTCTCTCTCCAGCTGAGCTCAGTCTCGAGCCTTCTCTCCCTCGCTCCCTACCCCTCTCTCTCTCTCTCTGCCTGAGCTCAGTCTCGAGCCTTCTCTCCCTCGCTCCCTACCCCTCTCTCGCTCTCCCTACCCCTCTCCCTCGCTCCCTACTCCCTCTCTCTCCCTCGCTCCCTACCCCCTCTCCCTCGCTCCCTACCCCTCTCTCTCCCTCGCCTCCCTACCCTCTCTCCTCGCTCCCCACCCCTCT
>NW_027014547.1:0-13300 GCF_036934945.1 Oncorhynchus masou masou | reverse complement strand
GAGGAGGCTAGCTGTACCTTAGCATCCAGAGCATACAGAGGAGGAGGAGGAGGCTAGCTGTCCCTTAGCATCCAGAGCTTACAGAGGAGGAGGAGGAGGAGGCTAGCTGTACCTTAGCATCCAGAGCTTACAGAGGAGGAGGATGCTAGCTGTACCTTAGCATCCAGAGCTTACAGAGGAGGAGGCTAGCTGTACCTTAGCATCCAGAGCATACAGAGGAGGAGGCTAGCTGTCCCTTAGCATCCAGAGCATACAGAGGAGGAGGAGGAGGCTAGCTGTACCTTAGCATCCAGAGCTTACAGAGGAAGAGGAGGAGGAGGCTAGCTGTACCTTAGCATCCAGAGCTTACAGAGGAGGAGGATGCTAGCTGTACCTTAGCATCCAGAGCTTACAGAGGAGGAGGCTAGCTGTACCTTAGCATCCAGAGCATACAGAGGAGGAGGCTAGCTGTCCCTTAGCATCCAGAGCATACAGAGGAGGAGGAGGAGGCTAGCTGTACCTTAGCATCCAGAGCTTACAGAGGAAGAGGAGGAGGAGGAGGCTAGCTGTACCTTAGCATCCAGAGCTTACAGAGGAGGAGGAGGAGGCTAGCTGTACTTTAGCATTCAGAGCTTACAGTACAGTGACTCAATCATTTTAAAAAATGCATTGTTTGCGAGGGCAACAGTCACGAACATGGCTGAGCAACAGTCACAAACATCCAATTACTCAAAGCTGGAGAACGTCACTCGTTCACAGGTCACAGGTCCTTCCAGTACCTCAGTCCTTCTCTTGAAGAGACCCATGCTACTCACTGCTATAAATACCCAGACAGAAGTGTGTCATGCAGGCTATATGAAACCCACAGGGGTGTCTAGGGAGTAGTATGAAGTTGGCACGTAGACTCTGATCTCAGGTCAGTTTTGTATTTGAATCCCAATAAAGGTAACGGTTAGGATTGGGGGGGTAACCTGATTCTAGATCTGTTTCTGGGGACACTTGATGTGGATCATGAGGATGGAGGGCATCGAGGAGGCACTAGGACACTTACGTTCAGCAATGACCAGCGGTGGGTAGAACAGGAAGTAGCCGACCAGCTCGGCGGTCAGGTGACCCAGGAGGTTAGAGGCGGCGGTGCCGTTGAGAGGGGCGGTCCCGTTCCTCACCATGTAGACCAGAGACACAGCAGGAGAACCCACTGACTGAGAAACACTCAGCATCTAGAGGACAGGGAGATGGAGAGAGGGAGATGGAGAGAGGGAGATGGAGAGAGGGAGATGGAGAGAGGGAGATGGAGAGAGGGAGATGGAGAGAGGGAGATGGAGAGAGGGAGATGGCGAGAGGGAGATGGAGAGAGGGAGATGGAGAGAGGGAGATGGCGAGAGAGGGAGATGGACGAGAGGGAGATGGAGAGAGGGAGATGGAGAGAGGGAGATGGAGAGAGGGAGATGGGGAGAGGGAGAGGGAGATGGAGAGAGGGAGATGGAGAGAGGGGAGATGGAGAGAGGTAGATGGAGAGAGGGAGATGGAGAGAGGGAGATGGAGAGAGGGAGATGGAGAGAGGGAGATGGAGAGAGGGAGATGGAGAGAGGGAGATGGAGAGAGGGAGATGGAGAGAGGGAGATGGAGAGAGGGAGATGGCGAGAGGGGAGAGAGGGAGATGGCGAGAGGGAGATGGAGAGAGGGAGATGGAGAGAGGGAGATGGAGAGAGGGAGATGGAGAGAGGGAGATGGCGAGAGGGAGATGGAGAGAGGGAGAGAGATAGAGAGAGAGGGGAAATAGAGACAAAGTTGCACAACATAATTTCAATTTAGATCAATCTACTTTAATGTTTAATAAGTTACAGAGGAGGTATAAAATGTATTGGCATAATTAGCATAACAAAAATATGCTTAAATCCATGAAGATATTAAAACGGCTGTCAAGAGTGAAACTGTCAAGCCATTCGCCACTGTGAAAGTGTTTATAACGTCAACTACACAAAACCTAAAAACTAAACCTTGACATACATACATAACATAGTGGACATGTTACCACGGCAGCTAGGAAGCTCATTAAAACAACACAAACACTGTCTCCCTAAACACATCAGTTCAGATCAGAGAACAGCTTCTATTTACAATGGCACATGAACAATGCACTTAGGAATGATAATTATGCTCCAGTTATACACAGCTTGCATTTTTCTTTGCTCGTGTCAAACCTCTTCAACTGCAGAGCTGTGTCTGTGGAAACGGTAGGAGCAAAATGCTTTGAGATTTAATCCACACTAACTGTGCCACACATCAAAATGACCAATCGGACGACCCATATTTAGACTCTTTGAATTTGTTTGTACTGAAGTTTAATGTCATAACATCTAAAATAAGCCAAAACAACTCTGCCTGCCCCTGAGCCTGCCCGCCTGACCACTCTGCCTGCCTGCCTGACCACTCTGCCTGCCCCTGAGCCTGCCCCTGAGCCCCTGAACCTTTGCCCTTATTGCTGTATAAACATTGTCACTTCAACACGGTCTGCATCTGGGTCTTACCTTTATCCTGATACAAACAATAAATAATTGATCTGTGGTGGGAAGCTTTGATAAGAGTATCTAGAGATTAGGCTATGTGTATACAATACAAAACCATAGAACTGTATTACTGCCCTGCTGGGACCAGTAACAAGGACATCATGAAGAGCAGAAAGACAACATACTGTCTTCACATACTTTCTACTCATACCAAATAGAAGCCATTTACAGACACATTTGGTATACAGGAGGTACCAGGAATCAAACCCACTATCCTGGAGTTGCAAGCACCATGCTCTACCAACTGAGCTACAGAGGACCACGTACACATGAAGTCACCACCTCCACAGGTCACAGGGTTACTGAGTGAGGAGGAGGCCATTGTACTATAATATCTCTACCTGGACAGAGAGTCTGGTGTGGACGTCCAGGACTTTGGCCTGGGCCTCAGAGAACACGTTCTCCAGCCTCTGTTCCATCATCTGCGAGAACCGACAGGAACGCGGGTCATCTCCTGGACCTACGAAGCGCAAAACTGGAACACACAGAGAACACCCATTGAGATCATAGAACATGAAGAGTAACTGTAGATCAATACTCAACCCCATCAATATGAGCTTGTATATGAACACAGAGCAGACGAATGTCCTGCAGCCTCCTTAATAACATGTCTGGTATATGAACACAGAGCAGACGAATGTCCTGCAGCCTCCTTAATAACATGTCTGGTATATGAACACAGAGCAGACTAATGTCCTGCAGCCTCCTTAATAACATGTCAGGTATGTGAACACAGAGCAGACTAATGTCCTGCAGCCTCCTTAATAACATGTCTGGTATATGAACACAGAGCAGACTAATGTCCTGCAGTCTCCTTAATAACATGTCTGGTATATGAACACAGAGCAGACTAATGTCCTGCAGCCTCCTTAATAACATGTCAGGTATGTGAACACAGAGCAGACGAATGTCCTGCAGCCTCCTTAATAACATGTCTGGTATATGAACACAGAGCAGACTAATGTCCTGCAGCCTCCTTAATAACATGTCTGGTATATGAACACAGAGCAGACAAATGTCCTGCAGCCTCCTTAATAACATGTCTGGTATATGAACACAGGGCAGACCAATGTCCTGCAGCCTCCTTAATAACATGTCTGGTATATGAACACAGAGCAGACTAATGTCCTGCAGTCTCCTTAATAACATGTCTGGTATATGAACACAGAGCAGACTAATGTCCTGCAGCCTCCTTAATAACATGTCTGGTATATGAACACAGAGCAGACTAATGTCCTGCAGCCTCCTTAATAACATGTCTGGTATATGAACACAGAGCAGACTAATGTCCTGCAGCCTCCTTAATAACATGTCTGGTATATGAACACAGAGCAGACAAATGTCCTGCAGCCTCCTTAATAACATGTCTGGTATATGAACACAGAGCAGATCAATGTCCTGCAGCCTCCTTAATAACATGTCTGGTATATGAACACAGAGCAGACTAATGTCCTGCAGCCTCCTTAATAACATGTCTGGTATATGAACACAGAGCAGACGAATGTCCTGCAGCCTCCTTAATAACATGTCTGGTATATGAACACAGAGCAGACAAATGTCCTGCAGCCTCCTTAATAACATGTCTGGTATATGAACACAGAGCAGACCAATGTCCTGCAGCCTCCTTAATAACATGTCTGGTATATGAACACAGAGCAGACTAATGTCCTGCAGCCTTCTTAATAACATGTCTGGTATATGAACACAGAGCAGACTAATGTCCTGCAGCCTTCTTAATAACATGTCTGGTATATGAACACAGAGCAGACTAATGTCCTGCAGCCTCCTTAATAACATGTCTGGTATATGAACACAGAGCAGACGAATGTCCTGCAGCCTCCTTAATAACATGTCTGGTATATGAACACAGAGCAGCCTAATGTCCTGCAGCCTTCTTAATAACATGTCTGGTATATGAACACAGAGTAGACTAATGTCCTGCAGCCTCCTTAATAATGTGTCTTGTATAAGTGAAAGAAAAACAACATGATCTTAAACATATTCCTCCAGTCTAAACCATCAGACCTGTTTTGAGCTGGAGGCTGATAGCTGGGCTGGGTTTCCATGGTGTGGCTGTGTTGGGCAGCGCCGTTACCATGGGGACAAACTGTCGCACGTCACCCATCAGCCTATCCCGGCCGTAGGAATGAAGTGCCTCGACCACCACAGAGGGCGGGTACACCATGTCTGCTCCAATTACGTGGTAGCCCACCGTCACGTTGGGAGAGCCAAACACAGTCTCCACCTGAGAGAGGGAAATAGGGATCTGTTATCAGGATCAGTAAGCATGATCGATCATCTAATCAACTGGCTGGTTGTAGAGTTGTAGGAGTGGATGTTTTGACTGCTTGTGAAACAGAAGGATGGTGAGAGAGGGAGAACAAGAGAGTCTCAGAAAGAGAGAACATGGGAATGGGAACATGGGAACATGGGAATGGGAACAAGGGAATGGGAACATGGGAATATGGGAATGGGAACATGGGAATGGGAACATGGGAATGGGAACATGGGAACATGGGAATGGGAACATGGGAACATGGGAATGGGAACATGGAAATGTGTTACGGGGAATATGGAAGGGGAATGGTGGGAATGGGAACATGGGAATGGGAATATGGGAACATGGGCATGGAACATGGGAATGGGAACATGGGAACATGGGAATGGGAACATGGGAACATGGGAATGGGAACATGGGAATGGGAACATGGGAATGGGAACATGGGAACATGGGCACTGAACATGGGAATATGGAAATGGGAACAATGGGAATGGGGAGACGGAAATGAGAAAGGGAAGCGAAACAGAACAGAGAGTTGTACATTACACAGAGGACAGAGAGCTGTGCATACAAGAGGACAGAGAGTTGTACATTACACAGAGAACAAAGAGTTGTACATTACACAGAGAATGAGAGTTGAATATTATATAGAGGACAGAGAGTTGTACATTACACAGAGGACAGAGAGTTGTATGGGACAGAGAGTTGTACATCACACGTATATGATATATTGCATTACTTATACAGAGGACAGAGAGCTGTACACAATACACAGAGCAATCAAATAGCTGTGCCATTATTACACAGAGGACAGAGAGTTGTACATTACACAGAGGACAGAGAGTTGTACATTACACAGAGGACAGAGAGTTGTACATTACACAGAGAACAAATAGTTGTACATTACACAGAGGACAGAGAGCTGTACATTACACAGAGAACAGAGAGTTGTACATTACACAGAGGACAGAGAGTTGTACATTACACAGAGGACAGAGAGTTGTATTACACAGAGGAGAGAGCTGCACATTACACAGAGGACAGAGAGTTGTACATTACACAGAGGACAGAGAGTTGTACATTACACAGAGGACAGAGAGTTGTACATTACACAGAGGACAGATAGCTGTAACTACACAGAGGACAGAGAGTTATACATTACACAGATGACAGAGAGCTGTAACAGTACACAGATGGCAGAGAGCTGTAAATTACACAGAGGACAGAGAGTTGTGTGGGAGGTGTGTCTGTTTCTGTGACAGAGAGGGAGAGAGAGAGAGAGAGAGAGAGAGAGAGAGAGAGAGAGAGACGAGAGAGGTATCAGGAGGAGAGGGAGGAGAGAGAGAGAGCGAGAGAGAGCGTAGAGAGGGGTAGAGAGAGAGGGGTAGAGAGAAAGGGTGGGGGTAGAGAGAGAGAGGGAGAGGTAGAGAGTTTGTGTGAGAGAAGTGAAACAGATCAAATCCTCATCCTTTGATGACAGACAGTACCACACTGAGAGCCCATACAGTCTTGATATTACCATGAGTCGACAGTATTCCCCTCACAATCAAGCCTTGTTAGATCGGACCCATTCACCATCACTCCACCAGCCCAGCCGTTATTCAAAGACTGGGTTTCAGCAAAGTCGCTGAGTGGTAACGTACCCTCCTAAGTCTATCTGGCCGATGTGAAAGACCATCAATGGATTATCTTGAAGGACTTCAGTCAGTTCAGCATTCCACTCTTTCCACCTCAATGAAAATCTTTCATTTAATGGCCAGAAGCTTTCACTTTGTTACAATAGCTTTCCTCTGGTCTTGCCAAATGAAAGTAATTTAATCTGCTGCTCCTCATCGTTCTTTCCGGCCTTACCCCGCTAGAGCATTCCTAGTAACCATCTCTGCTCTGTAATTAAAAACAAACAAAACATTTTCCCCTGGGACTGAAAATAAATATGTACTCATATTTAGATTAGTGACAACCTAGCTAGCACATTTGGTTCCTTGGAAGTTGTGGGAACATACATGTTGCCAGTTCTGGAAACATACATTTTAAGGTTGCAGGGATGTTCTCAGAACATTCTACTATGGTTCCCTGAAGGTTTTCCTGGTAGGTTTTATCAACATTCTGAGAACAGAAATTATAGTTTATTTGAAGGTAAGTAACTGTTTAGAAATCTAAGCATCGATAGGAGACATGGAAATGCATTTGCTCAGGCATTAATCATGCAAACACATTTATTTTTATGGCACCGCATCAGTGAGATTTGAACCTATGATCTTCTGTTCTCTATGTATGGAATTAGTCCACTGCACCACCCTAGAATGGAGCTATGATGCTATGTTTTTTACTCATGCAAAGCAGTTAATTTCAGTCTATTTAAACAGACCCCATTTTAAAGGAAACAAGCACTAAGATCAGGTGTGGCCAAATAGTGTGCACGGCCAACACACTTAACAAGAGAGAATAGAATGAGAACAGAATGTATAGGTTTTAAAATAACATTCTTTAAACGTTAATGATTTCTTTTCATTTTTTATGGAAAATCTTCTTAATGTTGTGAGAACATGACTTTACATAGAACCATGAGGAAACGTTATGCTGAAGTACTGAAATCCCACAGAAGAACGTTATTTCTTAATTTTTTCTCTAAACAATTTGAGAACATTACTTGAAATAGAACCATGAGGAAACGTTATGCTGAAGTACTGAAATTCCCACCTCAGAAACATAATGGTTCTCAAAACGTTGTGTGCTAGCTGGGTATCCTGCACCATTCCCAGAGCATTGTGGGAAGGTTGTATGCAAAAATAACCATAGGACAACCACACTCTCACCAAGCTTTAAGAAACATATGGTTCTCAGAACGTTATGTGCTAGCTGGAAAGTTCTACGGTAAGAGAGAGACAGAGGTAGAGAAAGAGAGGAAAAGAGGTAGAGAAAGAGAGAGAAAAAGAGATTGAGAAAGAACAGAGGAGAGAGAGAGAGAGAGAGAGCCTGGACTTCCTGACTGGCCAACCCCTGGCGGTGAGGGTAGCAACATCACCTCCGCCACACTGACCCTCAACACGGGGGTCCCACAGGGGTGTGTGCTTAGTCACCTCCTGTACTCCCTGTTCACCCACAACTGCGTGGCCATGCACGACTCCAACACAATCATCAAGTTTGCTCACGACACCGCCGGTAGAAGGCCTGATCACCGGCGATGATAAGAAAACCTACAGGGAGGAGGTCAGTGACCTGGCAGTGTGGTGGAAGGACAACAACCTCTCCCTCAACATCAGTCAGACCAAGGAGCTGATGGTGGACTACAGGAGAAAGGGGTGTGAGGACGCCCCCATCCACATCAACGGGGCTGCTGTAAAGTGGGTGTAAAGTTCCCCGGTGTCCAAATACCTGAGGACCTAAATGGTTCACTCACTCCCTCCCTGTAGGCACAGCCGTGAAGAAAGCACAACAGCACCTCTTCCCCCTCAGGAAAAATAAAAGGTTTGGCATGGGCCCTCAAATCCTCAAAAATTCTACAACTGCACCAACTGTTCTTCCTACGGCTATGGAACCCTGACCTGTTCACCGGACGTGCTACCTGTCCCAGACCTGCTGTTTTCAACTCTCTAGAGACAGCAGGAGCAATAGAGATACTATGAATGATCGGCTATGTAAAGCCAACTGACATTTACTCCTGAGGTGCTGACCTGTTGCACTCTCTACAACCACTTATTATTATTTGACCCTGCTGGTCATCTATGAACATATAGAACTATTTGAACATCTTTGCCATGTTCTGTTATAATTTCCACCCGGCACTGCCGGAAGAGGACTGGCCACCCCTCATAGCCTGGTTCTAGGTTTCTTCCTAGGTTCTGGCCTTTCTAGGGAGTTTTTCCTAGCCTAACCTTTACAGTCGTGGCCAAAAGTTTTGAGAATGGCACAAATATTCATTTTCACAAAGTTTGCTGCTTCAGTGTCTTTAGATATTTTTGTCAGATGTTACTATCGAATACTGAAGTATAATTACAAGGATTTCATCAGTGTCAAAGGCTTTTATTAACAATTACATGAAGTTGATGCAAAGAGTCAATATTTGCATTGTTGATCCTTCTTTTTCAAGACCTCTGCAATCTACACTGGCATGCTGTCAATTAACTTCTGGGCCACATCCTGACTGATGGCAGCCCATTCTTGCATAATCAATGCTTGGAGTTTGTCAGAATTTGTGGTGTTTTGTTTGTCCACCCGCCTCTTGAGGATTGACCACAAGTTCTCAATGGGATTAAGGTCTGGGAAGTTTCCTGGCCATGGACACAAAATATCGATGTTTTGTTCCCCGATCCACTTAGTTATCACCTTTGCCTTATGCCAAGGTGCTCCATCATGCTGGAAAAGGCTATGTTCATCACCGAACTGTTCCTGGATGGTTGGAAGAAGTTGCTCTCGGAGGATGTGTTGGTACCATTCTTTATTCATGGCTGTGTTCTTAGGCAAAATTGTGAGTGAGCCCACTCCCTTGGCTGAGAAGCAACCCCACACATGAATGGTCTCAGGATGCTCCCCTTGTCTTCTCCAGACAAGCTTTTTCCTGATGCCCCAAACAATCGGAAAGGGGATTCATAAGAGAAAATGACTTTACCCCAGTCCTCAGCAGTCCAATCCCTGTACTTTTTGCAGAATATCAGTCTGTCCCTGATGTTTTTCCTGGAGAGAAGTGGCTTCTTTGCTGCCTTTCTTGACACCAGGCCATCCTCCAAAAGTCTTCGCTTCACTGTGCGTGCAGATGCACTCACACCTGCCTGCTGCCATTCCTGAGCAAGCTCTATACTGGTAGTGCCCCGATCCCGCAGCTGAATCAACTTTAGGAGACGGTCCTGGCACTTGCTGGATTTTCTTGGGCGCCCTGAAGCCTTCTTCACAACAATTGAATCGCTCTCCTTGAAGTTCTTGATGATCCGATAATGGTAGATTTAGGTGCAATCACACTGGCAGCAATATCCTTGTCTGTGAAGCCCTTTTTGTGCAAAGCAATGATGACAGCACGTGTTTCGCATGGTTGACAGTTGACAATTGTGTAGCCTAGAGCGATTTTTTCTAGGTTAGCTAGCCAGCTATTGTCGTTCTTTTAAAGTAACGTAACGCAATTAACCTGCTAGCTAGCCAGCTAGCCCCCGAATAGCAGCACTGTAGAAACTATTACACTCGACGGAACGACTTGATTAGTGTAGTGTCAACATCGCAGCCACTACCAGCTAGCCTACTCCAGCAGTACTGTATCATTTCAATCATTTTAGTCAATAAGATTCTTGCTACGTAAGCTTAACTTTCTGAACATTCGAGACGTGTAGTCCACTTGTCATTCCAATCTCCTTGCATTAGCTTAGCCTCTTCTGTACCTCTGTTAACTATGTGTCTATCTATCCCTGTTCTCTCCTCTCTGCACAGACCATACAAACGCTTCCACACCGCGTGGCCGCGGCCACCCTAATCTGGTGGTCCCAGCGCGCACGACCCACGTGGAGTTCCTGGTCTCCGGTAGCCTCTGGAACTGCCGATCTGCGGCCAACAAGGCAGAGTTCATCTCAGCCTATGCCTCCTCTCCAGTCCCTCGACTTCCTGGCACTGACGGAAACATGGATCACCACAGATAACACTGCTACTCCTACTGCTCTCTCTTCGTCCGCCCACGTGTTCTCGCACACCCCGAGAGCTTCTGGTCAGCGGGTGGTGGCACCGGGATCCTCATCTCTCCCAAGTGGTCATTCTCTCTCTCCCCTTACCCATCTATCTATCGTCTCCTTTGAATTCCATGCTGTCACAGTTACCAGCCCTTTCAAGCTTAACATCCTTTATCATTTATCGCCCTCCAGGTTCCCCGGGAGAGTTCATCAATGAGCTTGATGCCTTGATAAGCTCCTTTCCTGAGGACGGCTCACCTCTCACAGTCCTGGGCGACTTTAACCTCCCCACGTCCACCTTTGACTCATTCTCTCTGCCTCCCTTCTTTCCACTCCTCTCCTCTTTTGACCTCACCCTCTCACCTTCCCCCCTACTCACAAGGCAGGCAATACGCTCGACCTCATCTTTACTAGATGCTGTTCTTCCACTAACCTCACTGCAACTCCCCTCCAAGTCTCCGACCACTACCTTGTATCCTTTTCCCTCTCGCTCTCATCCAACACTTCCCACACTGCCCCTACTCGGATGGTATCGCGCCGTCCCAACCTTCGCTCTCTCTCCCCGCTACTCTTTCCTCTTCCATCCTATCATCTCTTCCCTCTGCTCATACCTTCTCCAACCTTTCTCCTGATTCTGCCTCCTCAACCCTCCTCACTTCCCTTTCTGCATCCTTTGACTCTCTATGTCCCCTATCCTCCAGGCCGGCTCGGTCCTCCCCTCCCGCTCCGTGGCTCGATGACTCATTGCGAGCTCACAGAACAGAGCTCCGGGCAGCCGAGCGGAAATGGAGGAAAACTCGCCTCCCTGCGGACCTGGCATCCTTTCACTCCCTCCTCTCTACATTTTCCTCCTCTGTCTCTGCTGCTAAAGCCACTTTCTACCACTCTAAATTCCAAGCATCTGCCTCTAACCCTAGGAAGCTCTTTGCCACCTTCTCCTCCCTCCTGAATCCTCCTCCCCCTCCCCCCTCCTCCCTCTCTGCAGATGACTTCGTCAACCATTTTGAAAAGAAGGTCGACGACATCCGATCCTCGTTTGCTAAGTCAAACGACACCGCTGGTTCTGCTCACACTGCCCTACCCTGTGCTCTGACCTCTTTCTCCCCTCTCTCTCCAGATGAAATCTCGCTTCTTGTGACGGCCGGCCGCCCAACAACCTGCCCGCTCGACCCTATCCCCTCCTCTCTTCTCCAGACCATTTCCGGGGACCTTCTCCCTTACCTCACCTCGCTCATCAACTCATCCCTGACCGCTGGCTACGTCCCTTCCGTCTTCAAGAGAGCGAGAGTTGCACCCCTTCTGAAAAAACCTACACTCGATCCCTCCGATGTCAACAACTACAGACCAGTATCCCTTCTTTCTTTTCTCTCCAAAACTCTTGAACGTGCCGCCCTTGGCCAGCTCTCCCGCTATCTCTCTCAGAATGACCTTCTTGATCCAAATCAGTCAGGTTTCAAGACTAGTCATTCAACTGAGACTGCTCTTCTCTGCATCACGGAGGCGCTCCGCACTGCCAAAGCTAACTCTCTCTCCTCTGCTCTCATCCTTCTAGACCTATCGGCTGCCTTCGATACTGTGAACCATCAGATCCTCCTCTCCACCCTCTCCGAGTTGGGCATCTCCGGCGCGGCCCACGCTTGGATTGCGCTCCTACCTGACAGGTCGCTCCTACCAGGTGGCGTGGCGAGAATCTGTCTCCTCGCCACGCGCTCTCACCACTGGTGTCCCCCAGGGCTCTGTTCTAGGCCCTCTCCTATTCTCGCTATACACCAAGTCACTTGGCTCTGTCATAACCTCACATGGTCTCTCCTATCATTGCTATGCAGACGACACACAATTAATCTTCTCCTTTCCCCCTTTCTGATGACCAGGTGGCGAATCGCATCTCTGCATGTCTGGCAGACATATCAGTGTGGATGACTGGATCACCACCTCAAGCTGAACCTCGGCAAGACGGAGCTGCTCTTCCTCCCGGGGAAGGACTGCCCGTTCCATGATCTCGCCATCACGGTTGACAACTCCATTGTGTCCTCCTCCCAGAGCGCTAAGAACCTTGGCGTGATCCTGGACAACACCCTGTCGTTCTCAACCAACATCATGGCGGTGGCCCGTTCCTGTAGGTTCATGCTCTACAACATCCGCAGAGTACGCGACCCTGCCTCACACAGGAAGCGGCGCAGGTCCTAATCCAGGCACTTGTCATCTCCCGTCTGGATTACTGCAACTCGCTGTTGGCTGGGCTCCTGCCTGTGCCATTAAACCCCTACAACTCATCCAGAACGCCGCAGCCCGTCTGGTGTTCAACCTTCCCAAGTTCTCTCACGTCACCCCGCTCCTCCGCTCTCTCCACTGGCTTCCAGTTGAAGCTCGCATCCGCTACAAGACCATGGTGCTTGCCTACGGAGCTGTGAGGGGAACGGCACCGCAGTACCTCCAGGCTCTGATCAGGCCCTACACCCAAGCAAGGGCACTGCGTTCATCCACCTCTGGCCTGCTCGCCTCCCTACCATTGAGGAAGTACAGTTCCCGCTCAGCCCAGTCAAAACTGTTCGCTGCTCTGGCCCCCCAATGGTGGAACAAACTCCCTCACGACGCCAGGACAGCGGAGTCAATCACCACCTTCCGGAGACACCTGAAACCCCACCTCTTCAAGGAATACCTAGGATAGGATAAGTAATCCTTCTCACCACCCCCCCTTAATGATTTAGATGCACTATTGTAAAGTGGCTGTTCCACTGGATGTCAGAAGGTGAATTCACCAATTTGTAAGTCGCTCTGATAAGAGCGTCTGCTAAATGACTTAAATGTAAATGTAAATGTAA
>NW_027014546.1:0-13302 GCF_036934945.1 Oncorhynchus masou masou | reverse complement strand
TAAAGTAAAAAGTCCTTCTAATACAAAAATGGCAAATCCAAAAGGTGGAAGGTAAAGCACAAAAAAGCCTCCAAGAGATACTCACAAAAATGAACAAAAACAAAAAACAGAATTCCACAAGAGCGTCACCCGGAATCGACAAGAGCACACAGAACACTAGGGCTGGGTGCTAACATACAAACACAGAGCACAGAACTGAGGGAAACAAAGGGTTTAAATATAATCAGGGAAAAACGAGGCACAGAGTGCAAATAATAATGGGGATCAAGGGAAAAAACATAAGGTCAAAAAGCACAATGGGGGCATCTAGTGACCAAAACCCGGAACAACCCTGGCCAAATCCTGACAGAATCCCCCCTAGGAACGGCTCCTGACGTTCCTACCAGCTCTCTCGGGGTGGAGGGCCCTGAACTGACGAATGAGGTCAGGGTCCAGTATGTCTTTGGCAGGAACCCAGGAGCGCTCCTCAGGACCGTAGCCTTCCCAGTCCACCAGATACTGCCAGGGACCGCTGCACCCGGCGGGAATCCAGTATCCGATGGACGGTATAAGCCGGCTGGCCTCCAATGACACGAGGCGGAGGGAGGTCTGTCTGCCGGGACAAGGGGAGAAAAAACAACAGGTTTTAACAAGGAAATGTGAAATGTGGGATTAATCTTAAGGGATCTGGGTAAGTGTAGGCGATAAGAAACTGGGTTAACTCTCCTGGCAACCTTGAAGGGACCGATGTATTTTTGGGACAGCTTGCGAGACTCCACCCGTAGTGGTAAGTCTCTTGTGGAGAGCCAGACTCTCTGGCCGGGGCGCAGGGTAGGCCCGGGACGGCGACGTCTGTTGGCTTGTTGTTGGTACCTCTGTGAGGAACGCATAAGATTAAGACGGGTCTTCCTCCACATAAGCCGACAGCGTCTGACGAACTTCAAGGCTGAAGGCACTCTGACTTCTGCCTCCTGGTCAGGGAACAATGGAGGAGCATAGCCAAACTGACACTCGTGCGGGGACATACCAGTGGAGGAGGAGCGCAAGGTGTTGTGCGCGTATTCGGCCCAAACAATAAAGGATGACCATGTGGACGGGTTGTCACGAGTCATACATCGGAGGGTGGTTTCCAGCTCTTGATTCATCCTCTCTGTTTGGCCGTTGGACTCCGGATGGTACCCTGAAGATAGACTGGCAGAAGCCCCCATGAGTTGGCAGAAGGCCTTCCAAAACCTTGAGGCGAACTGGGGACCTCTGTCAGAAACCATATCTTGAGGAATGCCGAAGACTCGGAACACATGATTAATTACCAACTCAGCCGTTTCCTTGGCAGAAGGTAACTTAGTCAGAGGGACGAACCTGGCCGCCTTAGAAAACCTGTCGATTATGACTAGGATAGTAGTATTGCCATGGGATGGAGGAAGTCCAGTAATAAAGTCCAATGAGATATGGGACCAGGGTCTGTGGGGAACAGGTAAAGGGTGAAGGAGTCCTTGAGGGCGGAGGTGAGAAGATTTGCCCTGGCAGCACACGGGGCAGGCATTGACGAAAGTGGCAACGTCTTCTCTTATGGTAGGCCACCAGAACTTACGCTGGATGAACTCCAAGGTGCGACCTACGCCCGGGTGACAGGTGAGCGGAAGGTGCCCCCACAGAAGGACCTGAGTCCTCACTGCCTTAGGGACAAACAACCGATTGTAGGTTCTCCTTTCGGGTCCGGTTCGATGGCTTGAGCTCGTCTCACGGTATCCTCAACTTGCCACGAGATCGGAGCCACAATCTTAGCAGCAGGAAGGACAGGCATGTCCGTGTCATCTCGAATGGCAGGGCGTAGACTCGGGACAGGGCATCCGGTTTGAGATTCTTCGACCCGCGCCGATAGGTGAGGATAAACTGGAATCGATTGAAGAAAAGAGACCATCTAGCTTGTCTAGAGTTCAACCGCTTCGCCTGCTGGATATACTCCAGATTTTTGTGGTCCGTAAGCACTTGAAACGGGTGAGAAGCCCCCTCGAGCCAGTGTCTCCATTCCTTCAATGCCATCTTAACCGCTAGGAGTTCACGATCCCCACATCGTAGTTCCTCTCAGCCGGGGTAAGCCGGTGTGAGAAGAAAGCGCACGGATGAAGCTTCTTGTCTTCACCCCTCTGAGACAGGACAGCTCCAACACCAACCTCTGATGCGTCTACCTCCACCACAAATGGTTCATCCGTAGTCGGTAGTATCAGGATGGGAGCAGAGAGGACGCGCTGCTTGAGTCCTTGGAAGGCCGTCTCAGCTTCTCTTCCCCACAAAAACCTTGCATTGCCACCCTTGGTTAAAGCTGAGAGAGGGCTGCCACCAAACTGAAGTTCTTAATGAACTTGCGGTAAAAGTTTGTGAAGCCCAGGAAACGCTGAACTTCCTTAACGGATTTGGGGGTGGGCCAATCCGCTACCGCCCCTACCTTCCTGGGGTCCATTTGGACTCGACCGGGTTCCACTACAAATCCCAGGAATTGTACTCGGGATGAATGGAATTCACATTTTTCCGGCTTAACGTACAGATGGCTGTCTAGGAGGCGTTTGAGTACTTGTCTGACATGCTTAGTGTGTTCTTGAAGGGAGCTCGAAAAGATGAGGATGTCATCCAAGTAAACAAACACAAATATGTTAAGCATATCCCTAAGCACATCGTTTATGAGCGCTTGGAACACCGCTGGGGCGTTGGTCAGGCCGAAGGGCATCACCAAGTATTCATAGTGACCAGTAGGCGTGTTGAAAGCGGTCTTCCACTCGTCACCAGGTCTGATCCGCACAAGATGGTATGCGTTCCGCAGGTCAAGCTTAGTGAAAACAACTGCTTCCTGGAGCAGCTCGAAGGCTGTGGCCATAAGGGGTAGCGGGTAACGGTTACGGACGGTTATGGCATTGAGTCCCCGGTAGTCGATGCAAGGACGTAATCCACCGTCTTTCTTGGCCACAAAGAAAAACCCTGCTCCCGCCGGGGAGGTGGATGGACGCATGAGGCCTGCTTCCAGAGCGTCCTTGATGTAGGTATCCATAGCAGCTCGTTCGGGTGGAGATAGGGAAAAGATCCGACCCCTGGGGGGCAAGTGCCCGGAAACAGGTCGATGGGGCAATCATAAGGTCTATGGGGTGGTAGCATGGTGGCCCTCTGTTTGCTAAACACCAGTTTGAGGTCATGGTAACACTCGGGAACTCGGGTCAGGTCGATGGATTCTAAAGACTCGGGAGTAGAACTCGGGGAATTCTGGAAAATACAAGTAGCTTGGCACGTAGGACCCCACTGCTTGATAGTGCCCACAGACCAGTCGATGTGTGGGTTATGGCTGTGAAGCCAGGGGTATCCAAGGACGAGAGGGAACTCGGAACAGGAGATCAAATGAAAGTTCATCAATTCCTGGTGTTGTGAAACTGATAGTCGCAAGGAGGTAGTGACATGAGTGACAAGTCCAGATCCCAAAGGGCTTCCATCCAATGTAGTAACCCTCATGGGGTCACTTAGAGGTTCAGAGGGAACGCCATTCTCCTTCGCCCAGACACCATCCATGAAGTTACCTGCGGCTCCAGAGTCTACCAAGGCTTGAAGGTGAAGCTTGTGGTTGTCCCAGCAAAGGGTGACTGGAATGAGCAGACGGGAGTTGGACGGATGGGAGGAGGTTATGTTTCCCGTTACAGTTCCCCCCGGTCTGTACGGGACAGAGCGTTTCCCTGGAGCCCGGGACACGTGGAACGGAAATGGCCCGGGTTGCCGCAATATAGACGGCGTCACTCCCTCATCCGGCGGTCTCTCTCAGCCTGGGAGATGCGTCCAATCTGCATGGGTTCCGGTGGAGCCAGCGAGGATAAAGGTGGGAACTCGGAGCTGGGACTGATAGGGGCTAGAGGTCTACGGTTGAGTTCTCTCTCTCTCAGACGCTGGTCAATGCGTGAGGCCAACTTGATCAGGGACTCGAGATTGTCCGGTGGTTCCCGAGTGGCCAGTTCATCTTGGATAGTGTCGGAAAGGCCTTTCAGAAAGCACACCGTGAGCGCCTCGTTGTTCCAACCACTCGCTGCTGCCACCGTGCGGAACTGGATGGCATAGTCCGTCACGCTGCGCCAACCTTGGTGGAGAGTCAGGAGCTGTTTGGCTGAGTCAGAACCACTGCTTGGGCCTTGAAACACTCGTTTGAATTCCTCAGCAAAGGCAGAGTAGCTGGCACAGCAGGAACTATGGGCATCCCACACAGCAGTAGCCCAGGCCAGGGCTTTTTCCGACAGCAGGGTGATGATATATGCGATCTTAGACCGGTCGGTGGGAAACGACGAGGGTTGCAGCTCAAAGGAGAGAGAACATTGGGTGAGAAACCCTTTACAAGCACTTGGATCACCTGAGAACCGTTGGGGAGGTGGAAGACGAGGTTCAGCCAGGGGGTTAACTGCCATGGGTACGTGAATCTGAGGTACTGGGACGGGAACTGTTGCTGGGGTAAGTCGATCAGATATTTGCTTAATGGAAGTCAGCATCTCCGACAGAAGATGAGAATGTCTAGCCATTAAGGCCTCTTGCTGAACCAGGGCGGCATCGTGGCGTTGGACAGTCTCCTGGTGGTGGGACAGCATGGCAAAAAGGTCCTGGGAACTGGCTGCCTCTGGGTTCATTATTGGCTCTGTGTTTCTGTCAGGACCCGGTTACGAACCTGGGTCTCCGGAGTGAGAAACAGTCACTTAACCAACTGAGCCACGAATAGTCAGCAGAACCCAGAAGATGAGGCAGACACAGCAGTACTTAAGACGGTGTATTTAATAAAGTAAAAAGTCCTTCAAATACAAAAATGGCAAATCCAAAAGGTGGAAGGTAAAGCACAAAAAAGCCTCAAGAGATACTCACAAAAAATGAACAAAAACAAAAAAACAGAATTCCACAAGAGCGTCACCCGGAATCGACAAGAGCACACAGAACACTAGGGCTGGGTGCTAACATACAAACACAGAGCACAGAACTGAGGGAAACAAAGGGTTTAAATAATAATCAGGGGAAAAAGAGGCACAGGTGCAAATAATAATGGGGATCAAGGGAAAAAACACAAGGTCAAAAAGCACAATGGGGGCATCTAGTGAAAAAACCCGGAACAACCCTGGCCAAATCCTGACAGTTTTTCATAATTCCTGAAATTTAATCCTAGTAAGAATCCCCTCTCTTAGGTCAGTTAGCATCACCACTTTATTTTAAGAATGGGAAATGTCAGAATAATAGTAGAGAGAATTATTTGTTTTAGCTTGTATTTCTTTCATCGCATTCCCAGTGGGTCAGAAATGTACATACACTCAATTAGTATTTGGTAGCATTGCCTTCAAATTGTTTAACTTGGGTCAAACGTTTGGGTAGCCTTCCACAAGCTTCTCACAATAAGTTGGGTGAATTTTGGCTCATTCCTCCTGACAGCAAGCAATTCAGGTGTTGAAGCACGGTGGCTAGGAAAAACTCCCAAGTAAGGCCAGAACCTTGGAAGAAACCACGCTATGAGGGGTTGCCAGTCCTCTTCTGGCTGTGCCGGGTGGAGATTACAATAGGACACGGCCAAGATGTTAAAATGTTCATAGATGACCAGCAGGGTCAAATAATGATAATCACAGTGGTTGTCGAGGCTGCAAGGAGTAAATGTCAGTTGGCTTTTCATAGCCAATCATTGAGTATCTCTACCGCCTCCTGCTGTCTCGAGAGAGTTGAAAACAACAGGTCTGGCACAAGGAGCACGTCCGGTGAACAGGTCAGGGTTCCATAGCCACAGGGAGAACAGTTGAAACTGGAGCAGCAGCACAGCCAGGTGGACTGGGGACAGCAAGGAGTCATCATGCCAGGTAGTCCTGAGGCATGGTTCTCGGGCTCAGGTCCTCGAGAGAAAGAAAGAAAGAATGAGAGAAAGAGAGAATTAGAGAGAGCATACTTAAATTCACACGGGACACCGGATAAGACAGGAGAAATACTCCCGATATAACAGACTAAACCTAGCCCCCCGAAACATATACTACTGCAGCATAAATACTGGAGGCTGAGTCAGTAGAGGTCGGGAGACACTGTGGCCCCATCCGACGATACCCCCGGACAGGGCCATACAGGCACTACCCACTTTGTCACACCACTAGAGGGATATCTTCACCCACCAATTTACCATCCTGAGACAAGGCCGAGTGTAGCGCACAAAGATCTCCGCCATGGCACAACCCAAGGGGGGTCGCCAACTCAGACAGGAAGATCACGTCAGTGACTCAACCCACTCAAGTGATGCACCCCTCCTAGGGACGGCATGGAAGAGCACCAGTAAGCAAATTGATATACAACAACCCCACAACATTTTTTAAATGCTCACAAATTTCCACAAAATGAGCACAAATGTATATAAAACATGGCTACAAATAATGAAATGAGCTCACGAATTGTAAAACGTCCACGTACTATAATATACATCCACTATACTTTTCGTTTTGGATCTTATGATGATATACCCTGGAGGTCGGGACCCACAGAGCAGGTGTCCTGCGTGCCCATTCGGTAATCTGGCCCTGATCATCAAGACGTGTTAACGGTACAGGTTCCCCTGCGGGAACCACACCCCCCCGCTCAACTCAAACGATGGCGCACAGAATGCAAAAATATTCTTAGAAATATTTAACCTCCACACATTAACAAGTCCAATAGCTCAAATGAAAGATTAACACCTTGTTCATCTACCCAGCGAGTCAGATTTCTAAAATGTTTTACGGTGAAAACATAGCACATATTTACGTCAAACCACCACAAAGACACAGACGATATGCAGCCATTTTGTCGAACAAAAGATGCAATCACAAACACAGGATTAAAATAAAAATAATTCACTAATCTTTTGAAAATCTTCATCAGATGACAGTAATATGACATGTTACACAGTACATTTATGTTTTTTTCAATAATATACCATTTATATCCATAAATCTCCGTTTACATTGACGCCATGTTCAGAAAATGCTCAAAAATGTCCGGAGAAATTATAGAAAGCTCCGCCAGATAACAGAAATACACATCATAAACTTTGACTAAATATACATGTTCTACATATAGTTAGAAAGATACACTGTTTCTTAATGCAACCGCTGTGTCACATTTATTTTTAACGTTACGGAATTAGTTCACTATGCAATAATCTGAGACGGCGCTCAGACGTAAGCAATATTTCTCCGCTATGTTGGAGTCAACAGAAATAAAAAATTACAATATAAATATTCCCTTATCTTTGATGGTCTTCGATCAGAATGTAGTGGAAGGAGTCATACTTACCCAATACATCGTTTTGTTTCAGTTCGGGTGTCCATGTAGTAGCATATGCTACCACTTTCAGCACAAAAATGACAGTTGCGCATCAAAACTTCAATATTACATATTATATGTCGACTAAACTGGTCACACTAAGTGCAGAATCAAGCTTTAGGATGTTATAAACGTACAAAAAGATTGGCATTACAACCGGACAATCCTACTTCATCTCAGGCAAACTGGAACAGAGGAAGGTCTGTGTCCAACTCGCGCCCCAACGCACATGTATTTTCTCGCGACACCCACTGTTTTTCGTCTCGAAGGGTCAAAGTTCACGGGATTTGCACAATTAAACGCTCTACTGAATGAGGACATCTAGTGGAAGACATAGAAAGTGTTTCCAGATCCATAGCTGGTTGGGAAGGGTGGGGGCGATGACGTCAAAGTTGCCCCAACTTTCAGGATTCCAAAACTAGTTTGGGAGATTGCCTGCCCTGTGAGTTCTGCTATACTTACAGACATAATTCAAATGGTTTTTAGAAGCTTTAGAGTGTTTTCTATCCAATAATTATTATTATATGCATATATTAGCAATTTTGGACAGATTCTTTTCCAGTTTACTATGGGCACGCAATTCATCCAAAGGGGGCAGTATTATCCCTAACCCTAACTGGTTTTAAACCACAGGTATTGTTGTTACACATCCTCACACTGTCTTGGAGGATAAAACTGAGACTGTAGCCAGCTTCCATTTTACCTAATTTTATTGTCCAAAGAATGTTCTCATGGTCCAGAAGTATTGGATGAAAATCCACAATGTTGTTGCCATACAGGAGCACTGACCAATCTGCCTCCAAAAGAGGACTGCTGGTGTTGAGGATGGTGTGGAGGTCAAATGGTTGAGGATCTGACCACCCCCTGAGATGGTGAGTATGGTTTCAGTAGACCACTATTGAGCTGCTAGATCAGATAGGAGCTTAGAGGAAAGGTAATTTCGTGCTTTGAATGTGGTTCATATGGCCTTATAGTGAATTCAGGACTTGGACAAGGAGTCAATGCAGTTTACAGATACATTTACATGGGGGTTTGGATGATAGTGTCAAATTTCTTAGAATTAACTAAAATATTGGAGTTTGGGGACTGGAGAGGATAATAGTCAAGTTGGGAAATGTGCAAATATTTAGACACAAATTTATAGTCAAATTGGGGATTATTCAGATATTCCTGTTGAAAAAGAGAAAAGACAGAAAGATATAATCTTACAGTATGTTAAATTCATCCCATTGGGCCAAAACTGGTAGAATAAATGTTGTTTTCATTTCAACAACAAAAAAATCTATGTGATGACGGTGAATCACCCTGCCCTAGTGTTCTGTGTGCTCTTGTCGATTCCGGGTGACGTTCTTGTGGTATTCTGTTTTTTGTTTTGTTTATTTTTGGTGAGTTTCTTTTGAGTTCTTTTGTGTTTTACCTACCACCTTTTGGATTTGCCATTTTTGTATTTTAGGATTTTTTCTTTATTAAATTCACCGTCTTAAGTACTGCTGTGTCTGCCTCATCTTCTGGGTTCTGCTGTCTATTCGTGGCTCAGTTGGTTAAGTGACTGTTTCTCACTCCGGAGACCCAGGTTCGAAACCGGGTCCTGACAGAAACACAGAGCCAAAAATGAACCCAGAGGCAGCCAGTTCCCAGGACCTTTTTGCCACGCTGTCCCACCACCAGGAGACTGTCCAACGCCACGAAGCCGCCCTGGTTCAGCAAGAGGCCTTAATGGCTAGACATTCTCATCTTCTGTCGGAGATGCTGACCTTTGAGCTGCAACCTCGTCGTTTCCCACCCGGCCCGGTCTAAGATCGCATATGTCATCACCCTGCTGTCGGAAAAAGCCCTGGCCTGGGCTACTGCTGTGTGGGATGCCCATAGTTCCTGCTGTGCCTTCTCTGCCTTTGAGGAATTCAAGCAGTGTTTGAAGGCCCAAGCAGTGGTTCTGACTCAGCCAAACAGCTCCTGACTCTCCATCAAGGTTGGCGCAGCGTGACGGACTATGCCATCCAGTTCCGCACGGTGGCAGCAGCAGTGGCTGGAACAACGAGGCGCTCACGGTGTGCTTTCTGAAAGGCCTTTCCGACACTATCCAAGATGAACTGGCCACTCGGGAACCACCGGACAATCTCGAGTCCCTGATCAAGTTGGCCTCACGCATTGACCAGCGTCTGAGAGAGAGAACTCAACCGTAGACCTCTAGCCCCTATCAGTCCCAGCTCCGAGTCCCCACCTTTATCATCGCTGGCTCCACCGGAACCCATGCAGATTGGACGCATCTCCCAGGCTGAGAGAGACCGCCGGATGAGGGACGCGCTGTCTATATTGCGGCAAACCGGGCCATTTCCGTTCCACGTGTCCCGGGCTCCAGGGAAACGCTCTGTCCCGTACAGACCGGGGGAACTGTAACGGGAAACATAACCTCCTCCCATCCGTCCAACTCCCGTCTGCTCATTCCAGTCACCCTCTCCTGGGACAACCACAAGCTTCACCTTCAAGCCTTGGTAGACTCTGGAGCCGCAGGTAACTTCATGGATGGTGTCTGGGCGAAGGAGAATGGCGTTCCCTCTGAACCTCTAAGTGACCCCATGAGGGTTACTACATTGGATGGAAGCCCTTTGGGATCTGGACTTGTCACTCATGTCACTACCTCCTTGAGACTTTCAGTTTCACAACACCAGGAATTGATGAACTTTCATTTGATCTCCTGTTCCGAGTTCCCTCTCGTCCTTGGATACCCCTGGCTTCACAGCCATAACCCTCACATCGACTGGTCTGTGGGCACTATCAAGCAGTGGGGTCCTACGTGCCAAGCTACTTGTATTTTCCAGAATTCCCCGAGTTCTACTCCCGAGTCTTTAGAATCCATCGACCTGACCCGAGTTCCCGAGTGTTACCATGACCTCAAACTGGTGTTTAGCAAACAGAGGGCCACCATGCTACCACCCCATAGATCTTACGATTGCCCCATCGACCTGTTTCCGGGCACTTGCCCCCCAGGGGGTCGGATCTTTTCCCTATCTCCACCCGAACGAGCTGCTATGGATACCTACATCAAGGACTCTCTGGAAGCAGGCCTCATGCGTCCATCCACCTCCCCGGCGGGAGCAGGGTTTTTCTTTGTGGCCAAGAAAGACGGTGGGTTACGTCCTTGCATCGACTACCGGGGACTCAATGACATAACCGTCCGTAACCGTTACCCGCTACCCCTTATGGCCACAGCCTTGAGCTGCTCCAGGAAGCAGTTGTTTTCACTAAGCTTGACCTGCGGAACGCATACCATCTTGTGCGGATCAGACCTGGTGACGAGTGGAAGACCGCTTTCAACACGCCTACTGGTCACTATGAATACTTGGTGATGCCCTTCGGCCTGACCAACGCCCCAGCGGTGTTCCAGCGCTCATAAACGATGTGCTTAGGGATATGCTTAACATATTTGTGTTCGTTTACTTGGATGACATCCTCATCTTTTCGAGCTCCCTTCAAGAACACACTAAGCATGTCAGACAAGTACTCAAACGCCTCCTGGACAGCCATCTGTACGTTAAGCCGGAAAAATGTGAATTCCATTCATCCAGTACAATTCCTGGGATTTGTAGTGGAACCCGGTCGAATCCAAATGGACCCTAGGAAGGTAGGGGCGGTAGCGGATTGGCCCACCCCCAAATCCGTTAAGGATGTTCAGCGTTTCCTGGGCTTCACAAACTTTTACCGCAAGTTCATCAAGAACTTCAGTTTGGTGGCAGCTCCTCTCTCAGCTTTAACCAAAGGTGGCAATGCAAGGTTTTTGGGGAAGAGAAGCTGAGACGGCCTTCCAAGGACTCAAGCAGCGCATCCTCTCTGCTCCCATCCTGATACTACCGACTACGGATGAACCATTTGTGGTGGAGGTAGACGCATCAGAGGTTGGTGTTGGAGCTGTCCTGTCTCAGAGGGTGAAGACAAGAAGCTTCATCCGTGCGCTTTCTTCTCACACCGGCTTACCCCGACTGAGAGGAACTACGATGTGGGGGATCGTGAACTCCTAGCGGTTAAGATGGCATTGAAGGAATGGAGACACTGGCTCGAGGGCTTCTCACCCGTTTCAAGTGCTTACGGACCACAAAAATCTGGAGTATATCCAGCAGGCGAAGCGATTGAACTCTAGACAAGCTAGATGGTCTCTTTTCTTCAATCGATTCCAGTTTATCCTCACCTATCGGCCCGGGTCGAAGAATCTCAAACCGGATGCCCTGTCCCGAGTCTACGCTCCTGCCATTCGAGATGACACGGACATGCCTGTCCTTCCTGCTGCTAAGATTGTGGCTCCGATCTCGTGGCAAGTTGAGGATACCGTGAGACGTGCTCAAGCTAGCGAACCGGACCCTAAAGGAGGCCCTGCCAATCGGTTGTTTGTCCCCAAGGCAGTGAGGACTCAGGTCCTTCTGTGGGGGCACTCCTCTCGCCTCACCTGTCATCCGGGCGTAGGTCGCACCTTGGAGTTCATCCAGCGTAAGTTCTGGTGGCCTACCATAAGAGAAGACGTTGCCACTTTCGTCAATGCCTGCCCCGTGTGCTGCCAGGGCAAATCTTCTCACCTCCGCCCTCAAGGACTCCTTCACCCTTTACCTGTTCCCCACAGACCCTGGTCCCATATCTCATTGGACTTTATTACTGGACTTCCTCCATCCCATGGCAATACTACTATCCTAGTCATAATCGACAGGTTTTCAAAGGCGGCCAGGTTCGTCCCTCTGACTAAGTTACCTTCTGCCAAGGAAACGGCTGAGTTGGTAATTAATCATGTGTTCCGAGTCTTCGGCATTCCTCAAGATGTGGTTTCTGACAGAGGTCCCCAGTTCGCCTCAAGGTTTTGGAAGGCCTTCTGCCAACTCATGGGGGCTTCTGCCAGTCTATCTTCAGGGTACCATCCGGAGTCCAACGGCCAAACAGAGGGATGAATCAAGAGCTGGAAACCACCCTCCGATGTATGACTCGTGACAACCCGTCCACATGGTCATCCTTTATTGTTTGGGCCGAATACGCGCACAACACCTTGCGCTCCTCCTCCACTGGTATGTCCCTTACAGTGTCAGTTTGGCTATGCTCCTCCATTGTTCCCGGACCAGGAGGCAGAAGTCAGAGTGCCTTCAGCCTTGAGGTTCGTCAGACGCTGTCGGCTTATGTGGAGGAAGACCCGTCTTAATCTGATGCGTTCCTCACAGAGGTATCAACAACAAGCCAACAGACGTCGCCGTCCGGGCCTACCCTGCGCCCCGGCCAGAGAGTCTGGCTCTCCACAAGAGACTTACCTCTACGGGTGGAGTCTCGCAAGCTGTCCCAAAATACATCGGTCCCTTCAAGGTTGCCAGGAGAGTTAACCCAGTTTCTTATCGCCTACACTTACCCAGATCCCTTAAGATTAATCCCACATTTCATGTGTCATTGTTAAAACCTGTTGTTTTCTCCCCTTGTCCCGGCAGACAGACCTCCCCCTCCGCCTCGTGTCATTGGAGGCCAGCCGGCTTATACCGTCCACCGGATACTGGATTCCCGCCGGGTGCAGCGGTCCTGGCAGTATCTGGTGGACTGGGAAGGCTACGGTCCTGAGGAGCGCTCCTGGGTTCCTGCCAAAGACATCCTGGACCCTGACCTCATTCGTCAGTTCAGGGTCCTCCACCCTGAGAGAGCTGGTAGGAACGTCAGGAGCCGTTCCTAGGGGATTCTGTCAGGATTTGGCCAGGGTTGTTCCGGGTTTTGGTCAGTAGATGCCCCATTGTGCTTTTTGTCCTATGTTTTTCCCTTGATCCCCATTATTATTTGCACCTGTGTCTCGTTTCCCCTGATTGTATTTAAACCCTTTGTTTCCCTCAGTTCTGTGCTCTGTGTTTGTATGTTAGCACCCTGCCTAGTGTTCTGTGCTCTTGTCGATTCCGGGTGACGTTCTTGTGGTATTCTGTTTTTGTTTTTGTTTTATTTTGGTGAGTTTCTTTTGAGGTCTTTTTGTTTTTCCTACCACCTTTT
>NW_027014545.1:0-13302 GCF_036934945.1 Oncorhynchus masou masou | reverse complement strand
AAACACGGCTGGGCTGCTGTTATATTTCATACCCTCCTCAACCTCTAAAGGGCAAGAATACCTTTGAGTTTCAGCCTCTCCTTTACCTCTACTGGGCTGGAACATTTTCCAGTATCCAGCACCTTCTCTTCCTCCACACGGCTGGTACACTGTCCTGTATCAGCCCCTCCTCTACTCTAAACAAGGGTTGGGACACTGTCGTGTTTCAGCCCTCCTCTATCCCCACCGGGCTGGGACACAGTGCTGCATCATTCTCTCCTTTAAATAAACAGGGCTAGTTCAGTGTCCTGTATCAGCCCCTCCTCGACATCCACAGGGCTGGGACACAGTGCTGCATCATTCTCTCCTTTAAATAAACAGGGCTGGGACACTGTTGTGTTTCAGCCCCTGCTCTACCCTCTACGAGGGCTGGGACACTGCCCTGTATCATACCTCTCCACTACCTCTACAGGGCTGGTATAGTGTACCGTATGAGCCCCTCTACCTAAACTGTGCTGGGACACTGTCTTGTTTCAGCCCTCCTATTCATCCACAGGGCTGGTACACTATCCTGTATCAGACCCTCCTCTACCTCCACAGATCTGGGATACTGTCCTGTATCAGCCCCACCTCTTCCTCCACATGGCTAGTGCACTGTCCTATATCAGTCCCTCTATCTCCACGGGGCTGTTACAATGTCCTGTATCAGCCTCTCCTCTACCTCCACAGGGCTCTGTATCAGACCCTCCTCTACCTCCACATGTCATGTCTTGTTATGTCTGTTCCTGTCTTCTCTTCACTCTGTCTCCTCTGCTGGTCTTTTAGGTTACCTTCTCTGTCTCTCATTCTTCAGCTGTTCTACATCTCCCCTAACTAGCTCATTCACTCTTTCACACCTGTTCTCTCTTCCCCCTCTGATTAGGTCTCTATTTCTCTCTCTGTTCCTGCTACTTTCAGTGTCTGATTCTTGTTTGTGTTTTTGATGCCAGAAGCAAGCTGTCGTCTCGTTTTGCTTCCACCTTGTCCTATCCTGTCGGAGTCTGCCTGGCAGGTGCATCCTGCATTATACTAACGTTCTTTTTGTTCCATTGACAACGTTGGAAGAGGATTTATGCCATTCCTGTTTTTTCATTAAAGAACTCTGTTTTCTGTTAAAACCGCTTTTGGGTCTTCACTCAAGTACATAACAGAAGAATCAGACCAAGAATGGACCCAGCGGCTCCGGACCCTTTTCACTCCGCCGTCGAGATCCAGGGAGCGATGCTAGGCAGACACGAGGAGGAATTGTCTGCTGCTCGACATGCCGTTGAGACCCTGGCCGTCCAAGTCTCCGACCTCACAAGACGGGTTCACCAACTCCACCTCGATCCACCGCCCACTTCCAGGGTTTCCGAGTCTCCGGAGCCCAGGATCAACAACCCGCCGTGTTACTCTGGGGAGCCCACTGAGTGCCGCTCATTCCTCACTCAGTGTGACGTGGTGTTCTCTCTCCAGCCCAACACTTACTCCAGGAGCGCAGCCCGCATCGCCTACGCCATTTCTCTCCCTTACCGGACGGGCGCGTGAGTGGGGCACGGCAATCTGGGAGGCGAGGGCTGAGTGTATTAACCAGTATCAGGACTTTAAGGAGGAGATGATACGGGTTTTTGACCGTTCTGTTTTTGGGGAGGAGGCTTCCAGGGCCCTGTCTTCCCTATGTCAGGGGAATCGATCCATAACGGATTATTCTATTGAGTTTCGCACTCTCGCTGCCTCTAGTGACTGGAACGAGCCGGCTTTGCTCGCTCGTTTTCTGGAGGGTCTCCTCGTCGAGGTTAAGGATGAGATCCTCTCCCGGGAGGTTCCTTCCAGTCTGGACTCCTTAATAGCTCTCGCTATTCGCATAGAGCGACGGTTTGATCTTCGTCGCCGAGCACGTGGAAAGGAGTTCGCGTTCTCCGTTGCTCCCCTCTCCACATCACTGCCACCTGCCGCATCACTGCCACCCTCCTCCGCCGGCTCGGATGCTGAGCCTATGCAGCTGGGGGGTATCCGCATCTCGGCCAAGGAGAAGGAACGGAGAATCACCAATCGCCTCTGTCTCTACTGCGGCTCCGCTGGTCATTTTGTCACCTCATGTCCAGTAAAAGCCAGAGCTCATCAGTAAGAGGAGGGCTACTGGTGAGCGCAACTACTCAGGCCTCTCCTTCTGGATCACGCACTACCTTTCCGGTCCATCTCCGCTGGCCCGGTTCATCTGCTTCCTGCAGTGCCTTGATAGACTCTGGGGCGGAGGGCTGTTTTATGGACGAGACCTGGGCTCGGGAACATGACATTCCTCTCAGACAGTTAGGGAGCCCACGGCCTTGTTCGCTTTAGATGGTAGTTCTCTCCCCAAGATTCAGCGTGAGACGCTGCCTTTAACCCTCACTGTCTCTGGTAATCATAGCTAAACCATTTCTTTTTTAATTTTTCGTTCACCTTTTACACCTGTTGTTTTGGGTCATCCTGGCTAGTGCGCCATAACCCTTCTATTAATTGGTCTAGTAATACTATCCTATCCTGGAATGTTTCTTGTCATGTGACCTGTTTAATGTCTGCTATCCCTCCTGTTTCCTCTGTCCCTTCTTCACAGGAGGAGCCTGGCGATTTGACAGGGGTGCCGGAGGAGTATCACGATCTGCGCACGGTGTTCAGTCGTTCCAAGGCCACTTCTCTCCCTCCACACCGGTCGTATGACTGTAGTATTGATCTCCTTCCGGGAACTACTCCCCCGGGGTAGATTATACTCTCTGTCGGCTCCCGAACGTAAGGCTCTCGAGGATTATTTGTCTGTTTCGCTCGACGCTGGTACCATAGTCTCCTCCTCCTCTCCCGCCGGAGCGGGGCTTTTTTTTTTGTTCAGAAGAAGGACGGTCCCTGCGCCCATGCGTGGATTATCGAGGGCTGAATGACATAACAGTTAAGAATCGTTATCCGCTTCCTCTTATGTCTACCATCTCGTGCGCATCAGGGAGGGGACGAGTGGAAGACGGCGTTTAACACTCCGTTAGGGGCACTTTGAATACCGGGTTCTTCCTTTCGGGCCTCGTTAACGCTCCAGCTGTCTTTCAGGCACTAGTTAACGACGGTCCTGAGAGACATGCTGAACATTTTTGTTTTCGTTTACATGGACGATATCCTGATTTTTTCACCGTCTCTCCCGATTCATGTTCAGCACGTGCGACGCGTCCTCCAGCGCCTTTTGGAGAACTGTCTTTATGTGAAGGCTGAGAAGTGCACTTTTCATGCCGCCTGTCCCCTTTCTCGGTTCCGTTATTTCCGCTGAGGGCATTAAGATGGATCCCGCTAAGGTCCAGGCTGTCATTGATTGGCCCGCCCTAAGTCACGCGCCGAGCTGCAGCGCTTTCTGGGCTTCGCTAATTTCTATCGTCGTTTCATCCGTAATTTCGGTCAGGTGGCAGCTCCCCTCACAGCCCTTACTTCTGTTAAGACGTGCTTTAAGTGGTCCGTTTCCGCCCAGGGAGCTTTGATCTTCTTAAGAATCGTTTTACATCCGCACCTATTCTTGTTACACCTGACATCTCTAGACAGTTTGTTGTTGAGGTTGACGCACAGAGGTGGGCGTGGGAGCCATTCTTTCTCAGCGCTCTTCTCTCTGACGGCAAGGTCCATCCTTGCGCGTTTTTCTCTCATCGCTTATCGCCGTCAGAACGTAACTATGATGTTGGTAACGCGAACTGCTCGCCATCCGCTTAGCCCTAGGCGAATGGCGACAGTGGTTGGAGGGGGCGACCGTTCCTTTTGTCGTTTGGACTGACCATAGGAACCTTGAGTACATCCGTTCAGCCAAACGACTTAATGCGCGTCAGGCTCGTTGGGCTCTGTTTTTCGCTCGTTTCGAGTTTGTTATTTCTTATCGTCCGGGCTCAAAAACACCAAGCCTGATGCTTTATCTCGTCTCTTCAGTTCTTCTGAGGTCTCCACCGACCCCGAGGGATTCTCCTGGGGGGCGTGTTGTCGGGTTGACTGTCTGGGGAATTGAGAGGCAGGTAAAGCAAGCACTCGCTCACACTCCGTCGCCGCGAGCTTGTCCTAGGAACCTTCTGTTCGTTCCCGTTCCTACTCGTCCGGCCGTTCTTCAGTGGGCCCACTCTGCCAAGTTAGCCGGCCACCCCGGCGTTCGGGTACGCTCGCTTCCATTCGCCGCGTTTCTGGTGGCCCACTCGGGAATTGGACGCGCGTCGATTTGTCGCCGTTGTTCGGTCTGCGCGCAGACTAAATCTGGGAACTCTCCTCCTGCCGGCCGTCTCAGACCGCTTTCCCATTCCCTCTCGACCGTGGTCTCACATCGCTTTAGATTTTATCACCGGACTGCCTTCATCAGCGGGAAGACAGTTATTCTTACGGTTGTCGATAGATTCTCTAAGGCGGCTCATTTCATTCCTCTCGCTAAGCTCCCTTCTGCTAAGGAGACGGCTCAGATCATTATCGAGAATGTTTTCCGAATTCATGGCCTTCCGTCTGACGTCGTTTCCGACAGAGGCCCGCAGTTCACGTCTCAATTTTGGAGGGAGTTTTGCCGTTTGATTGGGGCTTCCGTCAGTCTCTCGTCCGGCTTTCATCCCCAGTCTAACGGTCAAGCCGAACGGGCCAATCAGACTGTTGGTCGCATTTTACGCAGTCTTTCTTTTCGTAACCCTGCGTCTTGGTCAGAACAGCTCCCTGGGCAGAGTACGCCCACAACTCGCTTCCCTCGTCTGCTACCGGTCTATCTCCTTTTCAGAGTAGCCTCGGGTACCAGCCTCCGCTGTTCTCATCTCAGCTCGCCGAGTCCTGCGTCCCCTCCGCTCAGGCTTTTGTCCAGCGTTGCGAGCGCACCTGGAAGGGGTCAGGTCGGCACTTTGCCGTAATAGGGCGCAGACTGTGAGGGGGCCGCTAATAGCGTAGGACCAAGAGTCCTAGATATTGTTGCGGTCAGAGAGTATGGCTCTCCACTCAGAACCTTCCCCTTAAGACAGCTTCTCGCAAGTTGGCCCCGCGGTTCATTGGTCCGTTCCGTATTTCTCAGGTCATTAATCCTGTCGCAGTGCGACTTCTTCTCCGCGCTATCTTCGTCGCGTTCACCCGGTCTTCCATGTCTCCTGTGTTAAGCCCGTTCTTCGCGCCCCCGCTCGTCCCTCCCCCCCCATCCTTGTCGAGGGCGCACCTATCTACAGGGTTCGTAAGATTTTGGACATGCGCCCTCGGGGCCGTGGTCATCAGTACCTAGTGGATTGGGAGGGGTACGGTCCTGAGGAGAGGAGTTGGGTTCCCTCTCGGGACGTGCTGGACCGTTCGCTGATCGATGATTTCCTCCGTTGCCGCCAGGTTTCCTCCTCGAGTGCGCCAGGAGGCGCTCGGTGAGTGGGGGTACTGTCATGTCTTGTTATGTCTGTTCCTGTCCTTTCTCTTCACTCTGTCTCTCTCTGCTGGTCTTTTTAGGTTACCTTCTCTGTCTCTCATTCTTCAGCTGTTCTACATCTCCCCTAACTAGCTCATTCACTCTTTCCCACCTGTTCTCTCTTCCCCCTCTGATTAGGTCTCTATTTCTCTCTCTGTTCCTGCTACTTTCAGTGTCTGATTCTTGTTTGTGTTTTTCATGCCAGAAGCAAGCTGTCGTCTCGTTTGCTTCCACCTTGTCCTATCCTGTCGGAGTCTGCCTGGCAGGTGCATCCTGCATTATACTAACGTTCTTTTGTTCCATTGACAACGTTGGAAGGGATTTATGCCATTCCTGTTTTTTCATTAAAGAACTCTGTTTTCTGTTAAAACCGCTTTTGGGTCTTCACTCAAGTACATAACACCACAGATCTGGGATACTGTCCTGTATCAGCCCCACCTCTTCCTCCACATGGCTGGTGCACTGTCCTGTATCAGTCCCTCTATCTCCACGGGCTGTTACACTGTCCTTTATCAGTCCCTCTATCTCAAAGGGGCTGTTACAATGTCCTGTATCAGCCTCTCCTCTACCTCCACAGGGCTTGGACACATTTCTGTATCAGTCCCTCTTCTCCCTCCACAGGGCTGTTAGACTGTCCTGTATCAGTCCCTCTACCTCCACAGGGCTTGGACACATTTCTGTATCAGTCCCTCTTCTCCCTCCACAGTGCTGTTATACTGTCCAGTATCAGTCCCCTCTACCTCCACGGGGCTGTTACACTGTCCTGTATCAGTCCCTCTATCTCCACGGGGCTGTTACACTGTCCTGTATCAGTCCCTCTATCTTCACGTGGCTGTTACACTGTCCTGTATCAGCCCCTCCTCTTCCTCCACATGGCTAGTGCACTGTCCTGTATCAGTCCCTCTATCTCCATGGGGCTGTTACACTGTCCTGTATCAGTCCCTCTATCTCCACGGGGCTGTTACACTGTCCTGTATCAGCCCCACCTCTTCCTCCACATGGCTAGTGCACTGTCCTGTATCAGTCCCTCTATCTCCACGGGACTGTTACACTGTCCTGTATCAGCCCCTCCTCTTAGAGCTCCACATGCTGCTAGTGCACTGTCCTGTATCAGTCCCTCTTCTACCTCCACAGGGCTGTTACACTGTCCTGTATCAGTCCCTCTATCTCCATGGGCCTGTTACACTGTCCTGTATCAGTCCCTCTATCTCCACAGGGCTGTTCACTGTCCTGTATCAGCCCCACCTCTTCCTCCACAGTGCTGCATCATTCTGTCCTGTATCAGCCTCTCCTCCACCCTCCACAGGGCTGGGACACATTTCTGTATCATTCTCTCCATTACATAAACAGGGCTGGGACACTGTGCTGTGTTTCAGCCCTGCTCTACCTCTGCAGGGCTGGGACACTGCCCTGTATCAACCTCTCCACTACCTCTACAGGGCTGGTATAGTGTACCGATGAGCCTCTACCTAAAACTGTGCTGGGACACTGTCTTGTTTCAGCCCTCCTATTCATCCACAGGCTGGGTACACTATCCTGCATCAGACCCTCCTCTACCTCCACAGATCTGGATACTGTCCTGTATCAGCCCCACCTCTTCCTCCACACGGCTAGTGCACTGTCCTGTATCAGTCCCTATCTCCACGGGCTGTTACACTGTCCTGTATCAGCCCCCACCTCTTCCTCCACATGGCTAGTGCACTCTGTACAGTCCCCCTATCTCCACGGGCTGTTACACTGTCCTGTATCAGCTCCCCCTACCTTCCACAGGGCCAGGACACATTTTTGTATCAGTCCCTCTTCTACCTCCACGGGCTTTACACTGTCCTGTATCAGTCCCTCTATCTCCACGGGGCTGTTACACTGTCCTGTGTCAGCCCCTCCTCTTCTTCCCCAGGGCTTGACACTGTCCTGTATCAGCCTCTCCTCTTCCTCCACAGGGCTTGGGTCCTGTAATGTTTCCCACTTCTCCACAGGGCTAAAATTGCCCTGTGTTAGCCCCTCCTCTTCCTCTCCCTTGGCTTGGACACTGTCCTGTATCAGCCTCTCCCTCTACCTCCACAGGGGCTGGGGCACTGTTCTGTTAGCCCCTCCCTCCTTCTTGACTCCCCATCGCCTGGGCTGGGGCACTGTCCCTCTATCAGCCTGTCCACAGCCCCTGTGTTAGCCCCTCCTCTTCCTCCCCTTGGCTTGGACACTGTCCTCTATCAGTCCCTCTACCCCTCCACAGGGCTGGGGCACTGTTCTGTGTTACTCTCCTCTTCCTCCTCCCCTTGGCTTGGACATTGTCCTCTATCAGTCCCTCTTCTACCTCCACAGGGCTGGGGCACTGTTCTGTGTTAGCCCCTCCTCTTCCTCCCCTTGGCTTGGACACTGTCCCGTATCAGCCTCTCCTCTACTTCCACAGGGCTTGGACACTGTTCTGTGTTAGCCCCTCCTCTTCCTCCCCTTGGCTTGGACACTGTCCTCTATCAGCCTCTCCTCTTCCTCCCCTTGGCTTGGACACTGTCCTCTATCAGCCTCTCCTCTTCCCCTCCCCTGGCTTGACACTGTCCTCTATCAGCCTCTCCTCTACCCCACAGGGCTTGGACACTGTCCCTCTATCAGCGGTCTCTGATGAAGTGGTGGCTGAGTCTTTCCATTGATAGATTGCCTTTGAATATTGTAGTATTATCATTATTATTATTATTATTTCACTTAGAGTACCAATCACACGTTTGATTACACCCTACTCAGTGAAGGCTTACATTGTTTAGTTTTATAATCTTTTTCTACTATTTTGCTTGTTTAACACTGTTTTGCTTACTACATGATTGTGTTATTTCACAGTTGTTGTATCTTCACTTTTATTATACAATGTAGAAAAATAGTAAAAATAAAGAAACTCTGAATGATTAGGTGTGTCCAAACTTTTGACTGGCATTGTAAAATGCTGGGTCATACAGAACAAGCACAACATAACAGGGGCAAAACATATGGAAAATGGGTTCCGTATCCAATTAGAAAGCCCTCTTTGGTTTTAACCTCTTTCAAAACGTTTTCCATTTGCTGAGTTCTGAAATCTAGCCAGGTCTATTAGGCCCAGCTTGTACACCTGTGAGTCACAAACAGGTGCAGCAGGTCATTACACCTATGCAAATTATGGTGTTTGTCAGAACCTAATGGCCATACACAGTCTATGATTGATTGAGGAGGTTTTGTAAGTGACTGCATCTATACAGTAGCTAGAGACAGGAGACGTACTAGCCATGTGACGTGGCAGTAAAAATAAAATAAATAGATATAGTTTATGAAGTGTATTTTCAACCAGATAGATCCATAGGTTAGGATTAGGCATAGGGAACCAAATGTGTTAAATTCAGAGCTAAAGTTATGTGTTAAGGTTAGGGGTTGAGGTTAGTCTTGGGGAGATGGGTGTAGCGTAAGGGGTTAACTTCAGGGCAAAATGTTAGGGTTAGGTTTGGTTGAAAGAACAGCATTGTATTGGTATCTGACTACATTTACACAGTCATGTGATAACATACGCCAGGTAAGTTCACAAATAAGACTCCAGTGGATGACAGAGTCAGTAGCGCTAAAGAACTGATTGCAAATAAGCTCTCCAGCAGATGACAGGAGTCAGTAGTGATAAAGAACTGATTGCAAATAAGCCTCCAGCAGATGACAGAGTCAGTAGTGGTAAAGAACTGATTGCAAATAAGACAGTGGATGACAGGAGTCAGTAGTGGTAAAGAACTGATTGCAAATAAGACTCCAGTGGATGACAGGAGTCAGTAGTGGTAAAGAACTGATTGCAAATAAAGTCTCCAGTGGATGACAGGAGTCAGTAGTGGTAAAGAACTGATTGCAAATAAAGTCTCCAGTGATGACAGAGTCAGTAGTGGTAAAGAACTGATTAAAAATAAGACTCCAGCAGATGACAGGAGTCAGTAGTGGTAAAGAACTGATTGCAAATAAAGTCTCCAGTGGATGACAGGAGTCAGTAGTGGTAAAGAACTGATTGCAAATAAGACTCCAGCAGATGACAGGAGTCAGTAGTGGTAAAGAACTGATTGCAAATAAAGTCTCCAGTGGATGACAGGAGTCAGTAGTGGTAAAGAACGGATTGCAAATAAGCCTCCAGCAGATGACAGGAGTCAGTAGTGGTAAAGAACTGATTGCAAATAAGACTCCAGTGGATGACAGGAGTCAGTAGTGGTAAAGAACTGATTGCAAATAAGCCTCCAGCAGATGACAGGAGTCAGTAGTGGTAAAGAACTGATTGCAAATAAGACTCCAGTGGATGACAGGAGTCAGTGCAGGTAAAGAACTGTAAATAAGAACAGGAGTCAGTATTGAACTAAAATAAGACTCCAGTGGATGACAGGAGTCAGTAGTGGTAAAGAACTGATTGCAAATAAAGTCTCCAGTGGATGACAGGAGTCAGTAGTGGTAAAGAACTGATTGCAAATAAAGTCTCCAGTGGATGACAGGAGTCAGTAGTGGTAAAGAACTGATTGCAAATAAGACTCCAGCAGATGACAGGAGTCAGTAGTGGTAAAGAACTGATTGCAAATAAGACTCCAGTGGATGACAGGAGTCAGTAGTGGTAAAGAACTGATTGCAAAATAAGACTCCAGTGGATGACAGGAGTCAGTAGTGGTAAAGAACTGATTGCAAATAAAGCCTTCCAGCAGATGACAGGAGTCAGTAGTGGTAAAGAACGGATTGCAAATAAGACTCCAGCAGGATGACAGGAGTCAGTAGTGGTAAAGAACTGATTGCAAATAAGACTCCAGCAGATGACAGGGAGTCAGTAGTGGTAAAGAACTGATTGCAACAAGACTCCAGTGGATGACAGAGTCAGTAGTGGTAAAGAACTGATTGCAAATAAGACTCCAGTGGATGACAGGAGTCAGTAGTGGTAAAGAACTGATTGCAAATAAGACTCCAGTGGATGACAGGAGTCAGTAGTGGTAAAGAACTGATTGCAAATAAGACTCCAGTGGATGACAGAGTCAGTAGTGGTAAAGAACGGATTGCAAATAAGCCTCCAGCAGATGAGCAGGAGTCAGTAGTGGTAAAGAACTGACTGCAAATAAGACTCCAGTGGATGACAGGAGTCAGTAGTGGTAAAGAACTGATTAAAATAAGACTCAGGGATGACAGGAGTCAGTAGCGGCAAAGAACTGATTGCAAATAAGACTCCAGTGGATGACAGGAGTCAGTAGTGGTAAAGAACTGATTGCAAATAAGCCTCCAGCAGATGACAGGAGTCAGTAGTGATAAAGAGCTGATTGCAAATAAGCCTCTAGCAGATGACAGGAGTCAGTAGTGGTAAAGAACTGATTGCAAATAAGACTCCAGTGGATGACAGGAGTCAGTAGTGGTAAAGAACTGATTGCAAATAAGCCTCCAGCAGAGATGACAGGAGTCAGTAGTGATAAAGAACTGATTGCAAATAAGCTCTAGCAGATGACAGGAGTCAGTGGTGGTAAAGAACTGATTGCAAATAAGACTCCAGTGGATGACAGGAGTCAGTAGTGGTAAAGAACTGATTGCAAATAAGACTCCAGTGGATGACAGGAGTCAGTAGTGGTAAAGAACTGATTGCAAATAAGCCTCCAGCAGATGACAGTAGGTAGTCAGTAGTGGCAAAGAACTGATTGCAAATAAGACTCCAGTGGATGACAGAGTCAGTAGTGGTAAAGAACTGATTGCAAATAAGACTCCAGTGGATGACAGGAGTCAGTAGTGGTAAAGAACTGATTGCAAAATAAAAGACTCCAGTGGATGACAGGAGTCAGTAGTGGTAAAGAACTGATTGCAAATAAAGTCTCCAGTGGATGACAGGAGTCAGTAGTGGTAAAGAACGGATTGCAAATAAGCTCTCCAGTGGATGACAGGAGTCAGTAGTGGTAAAGAACGATTGCAAATAAGACTCCAGTGGATGACAGGAGTCATAGGTAAATAACTGATTGCAAATAAGACTCCAGTGGATGACAGAGTCAGTAGTGGTAAAGAACTGATTGCAAATAAGACTCCAGTGGATGACAGGAGTCAGTAGTGGTAAAGAACTGATTGCAACAAAGCCTCCTCCAGACAGGAGTCAGTAGTGGTAAAGAACTGATTGCAAAATAAGCCTCCAGCAGATGACAGGAGTCAGTAGTGGTAAAGAACTGATTGCAAATAAGACTCAGTAGTGGTAAAGAACGGATTGCAAATAAGACTCCAGTGGATGACAGGAGTCAGTAGTGGTAAAGAACTGATTGCAAATAAGCCTCCAGCAGATGACAGAGTCAGTAGTGGTAAAGAACTGATTGCAAATAAAGACTCCAGTGGATGACAGGAGTCAGTAGTGGTAAAGAACTGATTGCAAATAAGACTCCAGTGGATGACAGAGTCAGTAGTGGTAAAGAACTGATTGCAAATAAGACTCCAGTGGATGACAGGAGTCAGTAGTCAGGTGGTAAAGAACTGATTGCAAATAAGCTCCAGATGACAGGAGTCAGTAGTGGTAAAGAACTGATTAAAAAATAAGACTCCAGTGGATGACAGGAGTCAGTAGTGGTAAAGAACTGATTGCAAATAAAGACTCCAGTGGATGACAGGAGTCAGTAGTGGTAAAGAACTGATTGCAAATAAAGACTCCAGTGGATGACAGGAGTCAGTAGTGGTGGAAAGAACTGATTGCAAATAAGCCTCTAGCAGATGACAGAGTCAGTAGAAAGAACTGATTGCAAATAAGACTCCAGAATGAAGTCAGTAGTGGTAAAGAACTGATTAAAAAATAAGACTCCAGTGGATGACAGGAGTCAGTAGTGGGTAAAGAACTGATTGCAAATAAGACTCCAGTGGATGACAGGAGTCAGTAGTGGTAAAGAACTGATTAAAAATAAGACTCCAGTGATGACAGAGTCAGTAAAAGAACTGATTAAAAATAAGACAGGAGTGGATGACAGGAGTCAGTAGTGGTAAAGAACTGATTGCAAGTCAGTAAGACTCCAAGTGGATGACAGGAGTCAGTAGTGGTAAAGAACTGATTAGCCTTAAATAAGACTCCAGCAGATGACAGAGTCAGTAGTGGTAAAGAACTGATTGCAAATAAGACTCCAGTGATGACAGGAGTCAGTAGTGGTAAAGAACTGATTGCAAAATAAGCCTCCAGCAGATGACAGGAGTCAGTAGTGGTAAAGAACTGATTGCAAATAAGACTCCAGTGGATGACAGGAGTCAGTAGTGGTAAAGAACTGATTGCAAAATAAGACTCCAGTCAGATGACAGGAGTCAGTAGTGGTAAAGAACTGATTGCAAATAAGACTCCAGTGGATGACAAGAGTCAGTAGTGGTAAAGAACTGATTGCAAATAAGACTCCAGTGGATGACAGGAGTCAGTAGTGGTAAAGAACTGATTGCCAAACAAGACTCCAGTGGATGACAGGAGTCAGTAGTGGTAAAGAACTGATTGCAAATAAGCCTCCAGCAGATGACAGGAGCTGTAGCTGAGAAATAAAGACAGTGGATGACAGAGTCAGTAGTGGTAAAGAACTGATTGCAAATAAGACTCCAGCAGATGACAGGAGTCAGTAGTGGTAAAGAACTGATTAAAAATAAGACTCCAGCAGATGACAGGAGTCAGTAGTGGTAAAGAACTGATTAAAAATAAGCCTCCAGCAGATGACAGGGAGTCAGTAGTGGTAAAAGAACTGATTGCAAATAAGACTCCAGTGGACGACAGGAGTCAGTAGTGGTAAAGAACTGATTGCAAACAAGCCTCTAGCAGATGACAGGAGTCAGTAGTGGTAAAGAACTGATTGCAAATAAGACTCCAGTGGATGACAGGAGTCAGTAGTGGTAAAGAACTGATTGCAAATAAGACTCCAGCAGATGACAGGAGTCAGTAGTGGTAAAGAACTGATTGC